>NW_022436957.1:15206245-15491393 GCF_009761245.1 Sapajus apella
GAGAGAGAGAGAGAGAGAGACTACATCAAGGACTGCAAAAAGCCAAGGTTCCAGTTGTAATCTATGCTTAGCAGGAAAGTGAATGTAATTTAATAACCAGTTACAATGACCTCAAGCATGAGGTTAATTACAAGGACCTTGAAACATGCTGGTAACAAATAAGAAAGATGAATGATGCATAGGACTTTAGTTCATTAAAAACTTTTGAACACTAACTTGAATACTATTTTTGCTAAATGTTTTATGGGTAACACATAAAACTGTAATTTTCTAGTGTGGTTAAAAGCATCTGATTTCTGAAGCAAAGCACTAGTCAACAAAGCGATATGATGGCAAATGATTTACCATAAAGTAATTCTGTGATTGTACTGGCTCATGCCAGTCTTTAAATATATACCAGGTTATCCTTAAGCCTAACTAACTCCCTGCAGAAAAAAAGAAATTATGAAAGTAAATAAGACTGGCTTTGTCTAAATGAAAAGCACTAGATTTTACAAGTTTTCGGCCAAAGACTTCAAAACAAAAATCAGATTGGACATATGGCAACGCTAGCCACCTGAAAGCTACCTTAAAAAAAAAAAGCCCAGATGTACTTGACAGAAGGCACTTCTCTTAACTCCTACCATAATTTGGATCTTACTTCTCTACTGCTGCTTATTTCCAACATACTTCAGGTCAAGTCAATGAAGAAAGTTGTGAAGTGTCTTTTTTTTTTTTGAGATGGATTGTTCCTCTGTTGCCCAGACTGAAGTGCAATGGTGCGAGCTCTGCTCACTGCTGCCTCTGCCTCCTGGCTTCAAGGGATTCTTCTGCCTCCGCCTCCAGAGTAGCTGGGATTACAGGCATGTACAACCATGCCCAGCTAGTTTTTGTACTTTTATTAGACAGGGGGTTTTCCCATGTTGGCCACGCTGGTCTTCAACTCCTCAACTCCCGACCTCAAGCGATCTGCCCACCTCGGCCTCCTAAAGTGCTGGGATTACAGGCGCAAGCCATGGTGCCCAGCCTGAAGTGTCACTTGAATCTTATTTTCCAATCTCATAAGGTGGAGCCAATATGCCAATTCAGTGTCAGGACACCAGCAGGTCCTTAATAATTGTCACAGCAGGTGGGTACTCTTGCCTGGGGGATCCAGTTTTAACCAGGGGGAAGGAGGGGAAGTGTGAGGACATCAATAATCTACCTGGCCTCCAATCTTTTGCTTCCCAGTATCAAATTTTTTTGTAAGAATGAAAATAAATCTTTTTTTTTAACTGTATGTTATTAACGTGTTCACTACCAATTTTTCCAAAAGAAATTCGGCATATATAAGCCAATTACGTTTTACTCACTAAGATGGATGGACTCATTGGGCTTAATTTCAGACCACTCACCATGAAATATTTGCAATACAGAGTATAGCATGAGTTTAGCCATTTTATCTTTTGCACATATTGTTCTTCCAGCTGACAATGCAGAAAAAATATGCAGCATGATACCGCAAGCTAGATTGCATTCATCACTTTAAAAGCTACCAATATTGCTACTTGGGAGGCTAAGACAAGAGGATCGCTTGAGCCCAGGACTTTGAGGATGCACTGAGCTATGATCGTGCCACTGCACTCCAGCTTAGGTGACAGAGCAAGACCCTATCTCTAAAAATAATAAAATAAAAATACATGAGTATTGATATCATCATCATTATCCTTGCTGCCACACTTCACAGTTTCAACTCCGGGTTCCCTGGAAGCCTGTGAACACACCATCCTGATTTGTTTTGTTTGTTTGTTTGTTTGTTTTTGAGATAGAGTCTCGCTCTGTTGCCCAGGCTGGAGTACAGTGGCATGATCTCGGGTCACTGCAACCTCCATCTCCCAGCTTCAAGCGATTCTTGTGCCTCAGCCTTCTGAGTAGCTGGGACTATAGACGTGTACCAACATGCTGGGCTAATTTTTTTGTACTTTTAGGAGAGACAGGGTTTCACCATTTTGGCCAGGCTGGTCTTGACCTCCTGACCTCAAAGGATCCATCTGCCTCAGCCTCCCAATGTGCTGGGATTACAGGCTTGAGCCACCGCGCCTGGCCACCATCCCAATATTTTCATCTTCATCATCTGAAGATTCCTCTTCAGCTTTCCTCAACCCTTTTCTAAAGGAGTGCTTTGACATGACTCTCCGTAAGCAAAATTTTTGGAGACATATTCTGAGAAGCCTTTTCTGACCAGCAGATAACAACCTCTTCTTTCAAAAGGTCCATGTCATACATCACCTTCAAACTGTGCACAATGCTAGACTTGCGCAGAGTCTGATGTACTGCAGCCACACGCTGTAGACCCTGACAAGAGTACCGCTGAGCTTTCCTGTTACAGTGACAAAATCACAGTAAGTAGCTCCTGCATTTCTTAATTTGTTCTCCAATTGTCTCTTTAAATTGAATGTCAGTCGGCTGGAGAGAACCATCGCCTTTATGAATACTCCTCCCACAATAATACACTCTTTCCTTAAGAAAATCAGCAGGTCCTTAGAGATCATCACTCAGCATCCGGACTTCTGCCTGACTGCTGATTTCACCCATTTTGTGCTCTATGCTTCCTCAGCAGTATCTGTCCCCATAGCCTGAGGGAGTGGTGACTCATTGCCGGATACTGGGCCATGTTGCTTGGTCCTTACCCCTTCTAATTTCCTTTTTCTTTTCATGTACCAATTTCCTTTTTTGTAGGTGGTCCTTTGAGAAAGGATGTGCATACTTTATGATCTGCATCAAGCACTCCGTAGCCAGAGTGCTTTACAAAACTTATCTATTTGCTTCATAGGAATAGTAAGTACATTGGATGCAGTATTCCCATTCTCAGGATAGGTAACGCTTTTTTTTTTGGAGACAGAATCTCACTGTTGCCCAGGCTGGAGTACAGTGGCATGATCTCGGCTCACTGCAACCTCCGCCTCCCAGGTGCAGGCGATTCTCCTGCCTCAGCCCCCCGAGCAGCTGGGATTACAGGCATGCACCACCATACCTGGCTAATTTTTATCTTTTTAGTGGAAATGGGGTTTTACCATGTTGGTCAGGCTGGTCTCAAACTCCGGACCCCAAGTGATCCACCCGCCTCGGCCTACCAAAGGGCTGGTATTACAGGCACAAGCCACCATGCCTGGCCCAGATAACACATTTTAAAAAAATAAACCCATCTAACAAGTCTTGAAACTTTAGTCTTGTGAGAGCCAATGACAATCCAGCGGTCACTGTGAACATCAAAATGGTCTTTGCTTCCAGCTCGACCATAATATTTGGTGGGATTTACTGGAGGCCAATGAACCAGCTTTCCAGTATCAACAATTTCCATTTCCTTTTTGTCCCATTTATTCTGCTTCTTTTACCCACAACCTTAATGGCCTTACAAGGCATCTGGTATGGCTAGAACTGGGCTGATGTGACATGGCTGGCATTAGGACATTCTGGTACATTAGTAAGCACTGTCAATAAGACGCAGAGATATTATTTTCTGTTCTAATTACTACTACTACCTGACAAAACACCTCAAAATCCAATGGCAAACGTTTGAGTTCCTCTGCACAGGACAAGGAATGGAGTTAGGATGAAATCTTCAACCTCAAAATTTTGAAAACTTTCCTTACAAACTCTAGGTGTATAAGGCAACCCCACTACATGATAACTGCCCAAAAGCTCTGAGCCCTACATTTTTTATTTTACTATATAACTTTGTTGCTTTTAAATAATGTATAAAAAGAATATATACTAACAAATGAAATGTGATAAATGGAAATATATAGCTATTGATCGATACCATTAATTTAAACATAAATGCAAGCTTTGGCATGTATATTTCATAATGTAGTTATTCCAATAAACTAGCCTAAAATATGGAAACATTAACCTAATACTTAGTGAAAACATTCACACACTGGGGTCCAGCAATTTATTATTTCACAAAGCACATTTCATTCTACACTGGGGTTCTGGTATGTTTATTGGTGGGGGTCGAGGGGAGTGGTACAGGTGAGAGAGTGCTGACATTTATTGAGCACTTACTAAGTTCAAGGCATAGAGTTTGAATCTCTACACAGGAATCTTTTAAAATGAGGCTCAGAGATAATAAGTAAGTTACCCAAGCTCACACAGTCAGAAAAAGAGAAGGTAGAGATCCAAACTCAGCCAATAAAGCGAATGTTCTTTCTCCATCACCACTTGTACCACCAGGGCCAGTGGGATACAAGGATAGAAGGCATGTTGCGAAGCTTTCCTTACAGGTCTCTGGTGGAAGTTTTTGCTCTGGAAGACAGAAAGGCCGTGGTGTCAAGGACAACCTGCACTTCCTGTACTTTCCTGGATAATGAGATGAAAAGAAGGCAGTAGTAGTCCTGCCTTCCCAACTCAAAGTGCCTGGGGGCACTCATTGAGAGGCGTCCCATGTGTTTAAGGTGTCAGGCTCAGTTTGCCAAGAGGCGCCTGTGTCAAACTTCATTTAAGATGAATCACAGACCTAAATGTAAAATCTGAAATGACAAAGTTTTTGGAAGAACACATAAAAAGAGTATCTGCACAACTGCAACCTTAAGGAAGATACAGCCGACAACCATAAAATAATAATATTCTAGATTAGACTTCATCAAAACAAAGAGCTTCTACTCATCAAAAGCCACCATTCTCAGCAAACTGACACAAGAAAAGAAAATCAAGCACAGCATGTTCTCACTCATAGGCGGGTGTTGAACAATGAGAACACATGGACACAGGGAGGGGAGCATCACACACTGAGGTCTGTGGGTGGGGACTAGGGGAGGGACAGTGGGGGGTAGGGAGTTGGGGAGGGATAACATGGGGAGAAATGCCAGATACAGGTGATGGGGATGGAGGCAGCAAACCACACTGCCATGTATGTACCTATGCAACAATCCTGCATGTTCTGCACATGTATCCCAGAACCTAACGTGCAATAAAGTATGTATGCGTGTATACATATATATATATATATATATTTTTTTTTAAGCCACCATTATGTACATGAAGAAGCTAGCCACAGTCTGGAAGCAAATACTCACAATGCATATTTCTGACAAAGCACTTAAACCCAAAATATATAAAAATCTCTCATAATTCAATAATAAGATGACAGACAAACCAATTAGATAGGTCAATGGCTAGAATGGACACCTCATAAAGGAAGATATCTCCATGTCCAAAAAGCACATGGAGAGGTATTCAACATCATTAATCATGAGGGAAAGGCAAATTAAAACCATTAGGAGAAACCACCACAACCCTTATGAGAAGGCCAAAATTGACAAGATTGATAATACAGTGTTGGAGATGATGTGAAGCCACTGAAACTGTCACGCATGGGTGCTAGGAATATAAAATGGTACAACCACTTCAGAAAAAGGGTTGTAAGTTTCAACACACACATAACCCATTGATCCAGCCATTCTACTTGTAGGTATTTACTCAAGAGGAATAAAAACATTGGTCCACAAAAAGACTTGCAAATTGCAAATGTTCAGAGCTTCTTCGGTTCTAACAACTCCAAAGTAGAAGCAACCTAAACACTCATCAATAGGAGAATGCCTAAACTAACTGGCATATTCTCAGCTGAGATTTGTACATCACAATGTCTACACATTTTACATTCAAAATATTTAAAAAGAATAATCAGCTAGGTACAGTGGCTCACACCTGAGATCCCAGCACTTTGGGAGGTCAGGGTGGGCAGATCACCTGAGGTCAGGACTTCAAGACCAGGCTGGCCAACGTGGTGAAATCCCATCTCCAGTAAAAATACAAGGGTATGGTGACACATGCCTGTAATCCCAGCTACTCAGGAGGCTGAGGCAAGAGAATCACTTGAACTCAGGAGATGGATGTTGCAATGAACCGAGATCACGCCATTGCACTACAGCCTGGGCAACAGAGAAAGACTCCATCTCAAAAATAATAATAATAAAATAAAATAAAAAGAATAATCAGGGAATGGACAGAGGTAAAGAAGAAATGAGAACAGCAGGATGTTAATAATTGTCAGAGCTGGGTAATGTACATGCTTGAAATTTTCCATGATATAAGAAACCAAGAGAGAAAGTTATCTACATCAAATTCTCCTGCTTCTCTCTACCTTCTCTTTCCCCTCCCTATGTGTGTCCAGTTGTGCCTGGCCCCTAGGATGGCCTGCCACAGACCCCAATTCCTGAATGAGCTCTACTTCCTGCCAAGACTCACCCACCACTCAACTCCCTTCAGCTCCGCAACCACTCTTTCTCCCCACACCAAGCCCCAACAACTGATAGGCATTTTTGCCAGTCCCATCACACCCAATTGCCAAAACCTGTGGAAGTTACTGGGCAACAAGAATTTTTCCAGCCTACTTTATAGAAAGTTCAGTCCTATTCCAACCACATTATTTGGCCAAGATTGAAACAGCACCTATTTCAAAGCCAGATACATAGAAGGCTTTTAAAAAACAGTTTATGGCTCATATTCCAAAACTATGTTTGGAAGTTGACTGTGGAGAACTGAAAATACATTTTGCCCTAGTAACAGATAATACACAGCCAGTAAGGTAGCAGACCAGCCCACAGAAATCTACTCTAAAATGCAGTTAAGGCTGAGACAGCAATGTCTCCATTAAACGCTGCAGGTGCAATACTTGTTTCAAAGTTGGCCCACATGACTAAGTTGAGGGAAGTTCCAGGCTCGATTGTGAGTCAGTAGCACTGACAGCAGCACCAAAAGGAAGGAGGCTCAGGGAAGGTTCCCTATGGGCAAGCCAACAACCAAGTCCAACAGAAGACAGCTAAGGTCCAGCCAGAGACTTCTGCAGCCAGGTCCCTGGGAGCAGTCATGGCTGTCTAGACTGAGCATACCCAGCTACTCTCTCCAGCAGGAAGGGAGAGAAGGAGAAAGCTTCTGAGTTACAACCCTATCTTTAATCTCCTACTGTACTTATTTAAAGTAAAAATCATACTTATATTCTAGAAAATACAGTATAGAAAATATGGACAAACCAAAAGAAAAGGAACCAGGATTCCCAGCATATAATTGAAACCACTACTTCCATCCTAGCATGTCCACTGTGAGTTCCTCTAGTCTCTCCTGTCAGATATGCACCACTGAAGAGACCTAGAAATGTGCCATTAGGATGGATGTTATTTCTTAATAAAATCGTAAGTGCACTCTATCTATGGCCTGGCTACCATTTTCAACATGCCACTGGAAACTGCATTCTAAATTTCTTTTGAGGGCACCATATAAGTTCTGCTTTATCTCAACAGGAGAAGCCAGCTGCCATCTGTGCCCACTGATGATTATTTTTAACAGGAGCTGGGTAGATATTCCTAGCAATCACTCAAACGGTGGCAAAGAAAACTGTACCTGGCTCCCGGCCATTGAAGAGTTTGCTGTCTGGCAGAAGATCAATCATTAAATCAATAATTATTTAAGAGCCAGGAGCGGTGGCTCACGCCTGTAATCCCAGCACTTTGGGAGGCCAAGGCAGGCAGCTCACCTGAGGTCAGGAGCTCGAGACCAGCCTGGCCAACCTGGCGAAACTCCATCTCTAATAAAAATACAAAAATTAGCCAGGTGAGGTGGTACATGCCTGTAATCCCAGCTACTTAGGAGGTTGAGGCAGGCGAATTGCTTGAACCTAGGAGGTGAAGGTTGCAGTAAGCCAAGACCATGCCACTGTACTCCAGCCTGGGTGACAGACCGAGACTCAGTCTCAAAAAATAATTATTATTATTTAATCACAATTCTGTTGCCTGCAAGGAAAGAAAACCTCAGCATACGAAAGTCAACAGGGAGAAGGAAGGGAGTCCATGCAGGCTCCCTTTAAGAACTTGGATATGAAAGGTGAACAGGTACTGCTTAGAGGAAGACTACAGGCGGGGGTGGGGACTCATATGGTTTGGCTGTGTCCCCACCCAAACCTCATCTTAAATTGTAAAACCCACGTGTGGGAGGGAAGGACCTGGTGGGAGGTGACTGGATCATGGGGGCGGCTCCCCCAGGCTGTTCTCATGATAGTGAGGAAGTACTCATGAGATCTGATGGCTTAAAACTGGCAGTTTCTCCTGTGCTCTCTCCTGCCACCATGTAAGACGTGCCTTGCCTCCCCTTCCCCTTCTGCCATGATCGTAAGTTTCCTGAGGCCTCCCCAGCCATGCCAAATTGTGAGTCAATTAAATCTCTTTTGGGGCCAGGCACAGTGGCTCATGCCTGTAATTCCAACACTTTGGGGGGCCGAGGTGGGTGGATCACCTAAGCTCAGGAGTTCACAATCAGCCTGGCAAACATGGCAAAACCCTCCACAAAAAATACAAAAATTAGCCGGACATTGGTGACTCATGCCTGTAATCCCAGCTACTCTGGAGGCTGAGGCTGCAGAATCACTTGAGGCTGGAGAATCCAGGAAAGTAGAGGTTGCAGTGAACCAAGATTGTGCCACTGTACTCCAGGCTGGATAACAGAGTGAGCCCCTGTCTCAAAACAAAACAAAATTACCTCTTTCGCATATAAATTACCCAGTCTCAGGTACTATCTTTCAGCAGTGTGAAAATGGACTAATATGGGGACAGAAACCAGAATACAGTGGCCTCTAGGCAGATACATAAATTTGAATGCAGCAACACTGGCCCAACTTTGAGATACCAGTTACAAAGCTACTGGCAGTAACCTGGAGAGAAAATGGTGCTTAGACCAAGACAGTAGCAGGACACATAGAGAGAAGCAGGCAGATTTGAGAACCATTTTGGAAGTAACTATTTGGATTTAACAAAGAGGGAGGGAGCAAAATCGTTCCTAGCTTTCTGACATGAACTGCTAGGTAGGGGATTTTCCTCATCCATGTTTACTTACCTTACAGAAGGTACTGTCTAAATTAACAACTGCCCCTATGCTCTGCTAAATAGATGTGGCCAGTCTCCTGACCATGTGTAGATGGCATGCAAAATGTATGTGCTAAATCAGAGGGCTGCCTGTTTCATCACTGCACAGCCATCGAACCCACGTCTCCCACAGGTCCATCTTCGTCTGAACTTTATGCATTCTCCAGAATGATGAGGAAGGAATATTCAGCGAGTTATAAGAAGTCAGGAAGTCATCTTATTTTTTTTTTTTTTTTTTGAGAGTCTCACTCTGTTGCCTAGGCTGGAGTGCAGTGGCGCCATCTCAGCTTGCTGCAACCTCCACCTCCTGGATTCAAGAGATTCTCCTGTCTCAGCCTCCCAAGGAGCTGGGACTACAGGCATGGGCTACCATGCCCGGCTACTTTTTGTGTTTTTGGGGAGAGGCAGGGTTTCATTATGTTGGCCAGGATGGTCTTGAACTCCTCGCCTCAGATGATCTGCCCGCTTCAGCCTCCCAAAGTGCTGGGATTACAGGCATGAGCCACCACGCCTGGCCACAGGATATAAGAAGTCTTAAGGCATTTTTCAGGCTCCTTCTTGCAGCAGCAAATGCATACCTGGGCTGAGCCCACTAAAATGAGCTGAAACAAGAGGTATGTTTGGGCTGGGTATGGTGGCTCACACCTGTAATCCCAGCACTTTGGAAGGCTGAGGCATGAGGATCACTTGAGCCCAGGAGTTCAAGACCAGCCTGGGCAATATAGTGAGATCCCCAACTCTACAAAAAAAGACAAAAATAACTGGGCATAGTGGCATGCACCTGTAGTCCCAACCACACACACAGGAGGCTGAGGTGGGAAGATTGCTTGAGCCCAGGAAGGTGAGGCTACAGTGAGCCCTGTTTGTGCCACTGCACTCTAGCCTGGGTGACAGAGCAAGACCCTGTGGGAGGGGAAGGGAGAGGAGGGGGAAAGGAAAAGAAAAGAAAGAGAAAAGAGATGCATTCAGGCATTTTTAGCAGAACGCATGACAAGCTCTATTAGTCAGGATAAGCTAAGCTGTGCTACCACAACAGGCAAATCCCAAGGCCTCAATGGCTTAATTGCTATCTTCAATCCCTGATCTTCAAGTCTGCCACAACAGAGGCAGAGAGACAGAGGAGCGCACTATCTAACTGCCTCAAGCCCAAAGTGACGCTTGCTGCTGCTGCTCACATCGCATTGGTCAGCACTAGTCACGAGGCCACTGCGCCAAGCCTAGACTTAATTTTTCTATCAACATTCAGAAAATACGAAAATGTCCGAGTGTCTGTTGCAATACTTCACAACTTTTCTGTGCACATAACCAAAGGAAAAAAATCAGAAGCAGGACTCCTGGGTCAGGAAAGTGACATTTAAATGAGGTCAGAGAAGAGTGAAGTTAGGCAAAGCCAGACACAACAGGTATAGGAAGATCACTTGCGCCTCAGAAGCTGTTCTTGTCATTTAAGCAGTTAATAGCTAACTCTAGAAGGCTGCTAATTAGCATCTAGGTGGAGGTCTCATTTACACTGGTCATTAACTAACCACCTAACTATTCTAAGAGTAAACAAAATGGTGTACTCCTCGAAGATAAAAGCACTGTATTCTTCCAGTCCTGAAGTCATTTTAAGATTTCCTACTACACTAAGTGTATTCAATGATAGCATCCTGGGAGAATAGTTTCCACAGTCACAACATTTGGGAAAGCTTAATATGAAGTCACACAGACCTCTTTGCTTCCTGCAAGTTGCCTCAAGTCTTTAAGACGTTAGCAAACAATAAGAACCTCTAGAAGGGAGACACAGGATGCAGCTGAAAAAAGTCTAGGCATGGTGGCCTATGCCTGTAAGTCCCAGCTACTTGGGAGGCTGAGGTGGGAGGATCACTTGAGCCCAGGGAGGTAGGTCATGGCTGAAATGAGCTGTGATCACGCTACTGCACTCCAGCCTGGGTGACAGAGTGAGACCTTCATTTTTTTTTAAATAAAAAACAAACAAACAAAAAAATAACATAAACTAAACCCTAACGTAAACTAAACATTTCAAGTGATCATGATGTGTCAACATATGTGTAAGTTCATCGATTGTCACAAGTGCCGTAGTCTGGTGGAAGATATTCATGATAAGGGCAGGGGTGTTGATGGGAACACTCTGAACTTTTCCTCTCAAGTTTGCTGTGAATCTACAACTGCTGTTAAAAAAAAAAAAAAAAAAAAGTCTTCAAAAAAAGTTCTGGAGATGCATACTAGGAGATGCATTTAAAAAGTTCTGGAGATGCATTTTTTTGTTTTTTGGTTTTTTTGACAGAGTCTCGCTGTTGTCGGCCCAGGCTGGAGTGCAGTGGCACGATCTTGGCTCACTGCAACCTCCGCCTCCCGGCTTCCAGCAATTCTCCTGCCTCAGCTTCCCGAATAACTGAGATTACAGGTGTCCACCACCATGCCCAGCTAATTTTTGTATTTTTAGTAGAGACAGGGTTTCACCATATTACCAGGCTGGTCTCGAACTCCTGACCTCAGGTGATCCACCTGCCTCAGCCTCCCAAAGTGCTGGGATTATAGGCATGAGCCACTGTACCCAGCCAGGGTATTGGGGGGTTTTTTGTTTTTTGAAATGGAGTCTCGCTCTGTCACCAAGGATGGAGAGCAGTGATGCAATCTTGGCTCACTGCAACCTCTGTCTCCTGGGCTCAGGAGAATCAGGCGATTCTCCTGCCTCAGCCTTCTGAGTAGCTGGGACTACAAGTGCATGCCACCATGTCTGGCTAATTTTTATATTTTTAGTAGAAACAGGGTTTCACCATGTTGGCCAGGCTGGTCTCAAACTCCTCAACTCGGGTGATCCGCCTACCTCAGCCTCCCAAAGTGCCGGGATTACAGGCATGAGCCACTGCACCCAGCTTGGAGATGGACATTGTTGATGGTCATATAACAGTGCGAATATATGTAATGCCACTGAAATGAACACTTAAAGTGTTCAAAATAATAAATTTTGTTATACATATATTGTCACAATTTAAAAAACCACAAGGACTAGGGGTGGTGGCTCATGCCTGTAATCCTAGTGCTTTGGGAGGCCGAGGTGGGAGGATCACTTGAGCCCAGGAGTTCGAGTCCATAAGATCTCTTAGAGTGAAATTTCATCTCTACAAAAAATAAACAAAATGAGCCATGGGGGTGGCTCACACCTGTAATTCCAGCATTTTGGGAGGCTGAGGCAGAAGAATCATTTGAGCCTGGGAGGTTGAAGCTGCAGTGTGCCAAGATCATGCCACTGCACTCTAGACTGGGCAACAAAGTGAGACCCTGTATAAAAAAAATCTATCTGTATATATATATATGCACAAAAATTAAAGATAAATAACTTTAAAATAATTTAGAAAACACAAATGGGACATGCCCTGCCCGTCTTAGCCCATGGGACTTTCCTTTTCCAACCGCATCCACTTGTTCTTGCTTACATCCAAGGCCTGCCTGCTACTTTCCTGCCCCTCAGCCAATCCACCATATGCACTAGTGACACAGAGCCTCAAGATTTAGACCCACACAGGACCCCATGAAACAGTACAAGGAGATGGAAAGCCACAGTCAAACCTGGCTTTGACTTGCTGCGAGAACAGGAGATAGGAAGTGCTTAAATTTCCCATAGATGATGGCCCCTAAGACATACTTGGGCCGAAGCAGACCTGATAGACATCTACAGAACTCTCCACCCCAAATCAACAGCATATACATTCTTTTCAGTACCACATAGCATTTATTCTAAAATCAACTGCATAACCGGAAGTAACACGCTACTCAGCAAATGCGAAAGAATGGAAATATAACAAACAGCCTCTCAGACCATATTGCAATCAAATTAGAAATCAGAATTAAGAAACTCATTCAAAACTGCAAAACTACATGGAAACTGAACAACCTGCTCCTAAATGACTAGTGGGTAAATATCAAAATTAAGACAGAAATAAATAAGTTCTTTGAGACCAAGGAGAACAAAGAGAA
The DNA here is from genome assembly GCF_009761245.1 of Sapajus apella. NCBI lineage: Eukaryota > Metazoa > Chordata > Mammalia > Primates > Cebidae > Sapajus > Sapajus apella. The sequence continues at coordinate 15,219,100 of NW_022436957.1, forward strand.
AACATACCAGAATCTCTGGGACAGAGCTAAAGCAGTTGTTAAAGGGAAATTTATAGCAATAAATCCCCACATCAGAAAGCGGGAAAGATCTAAAACTGACACCCTAACATCACAATTAAAAAGAACTAGAGAAGCAAGAGCGAACGAATTCAAAAGCTAGCAGAAGACAAGAAATAACTAAGATCAAAGCAGAACTGAAGGAAATAGAGACATGAAAAACCCTTCAAAAAAATCAGTGAATCCAGGAGCTGGTTTTTTCAAAAGATTAACAAAACAGACCACTAGCTAGACTAATAAAGAAAAGAATCAAATAGACACAATAAAAAATGATAAAGGGGAGATCACCACTGATCCCACAGAAATACAAACTACCATCAGAGAATACTATGAACACCTCTAGGCAAATAAACTAGAAAATCTAGAAGAAATGGATAAATTTTTGGACATGTACACCCTCCAAAGACCAAACCAGGAAGTAGTCAAATCCCTGAATAGACCAATAACAAAGTCTGAAATTCAGGCAGTAATATCCTACCAACTAAAAAAAGCCTAGGACCAGACAGATTCACAGCCTAATTCTACCCGAGGTACAAAGAGGAGCTGGTACCATTCCTTCTGAAATTATTCCAAACAGTAGAAAAAGAGGGACTCCTCCCTAACTCATTTTATGAGGCCAGCATTATCCTGATTCCAAAACCTGGCAGAGATACACACACAAAAAAGGAAAATTTCAGGTCAATATCTCTGATGAATATCAATGTGAAAATCCTCAATAAAATACTGGCAAACCGAATCCAGCAGCACATCAAAAAGCTTATCCATCAAGTCGGCTTCATCCCTGGGATGCAAGGCTGGTTCAACATATGCAAATCTATAAACGTAATCCATCACATAAACAGTTCCAAAGACAAAAACTATGATTACCTCAATAGATACAGAAAAGACCTTCAATAAACTTTGACACTCCTTCATCCTAAAAACTCTCCAGAAACTAGGTATTGATGGATCATATCTCAAAATAATAAGAGCTATTTATGACAAACCCACAGCCAATACCATACTGAATGGGCAAAAGCTGAAAGCATTCCCTTAGAAAGCCTGCACAAGACAAGGATGCCCTCTCACCACTCCTGTTCAACACAGTATTGGAAGTTCTGGCCAGAACAATCAGGGAAAAGAAAGAAATAAAGGGTATTCAAATAGGAAGAGAGGAAGTCAAATTTTCTCTGTTTGTGGACAATATGATTGTATATTTAGAAAACCCCATGGTCTTAGCCCCAAAACTCCTTAAGCTGATAAACAACTTCAGCAAAATCTCAGAATATAAAATCAATGTACAAAAATCACAAGCATTCCTACATACCAATAATAAACAAATAGAGAGTCAAAGCATGAGTGAACTCCCATTCACAATTGCTACAAAGAAAATAAAATAGCTAGGAATACAACTAACAAGTGACGTGAAGGACCTCTTCAAGGAGAACTACAAACCACTGCTCAAGAAAATAAGAGAGGACTCAAACAAATGGAAAAACATTCCATGCTCATGGATAGGAAGAATCAATATCATGAAAATGGACATACTTTGCGAAGTAATTGACAAATAGGATCTAATTAAACTACAGAGTTTCTGCTCAGCAAAAGAAAATATCAGAGTGAACAGGCAACCTACAGAACGGGAGAAAATTTTTGCAATCTATCCGTCTGACAAAGGTCTAATATCCAGAATTTACAAGGAACTTAAATTTACAAGAAAAAAACAACCCCATCAAAAAGTGGGCAAAGGATATGAACAGGCACTTCTCAAAAGAAGACATTTATGTGGCCAACAAATATATGAAAAAAAGCCCACCATCACTGGTCATTAGAGAAAGCAAATCAAAACCACTATGAGATACCATCTCATGCCAGTTAGAATGGCAATCATTAAAAAGTCTGGAGACAACAGATGCTGGCAAGGATATGGAGAAATAGGAACACTTTTACACTGTTAGTGGGAGTGTAAATTAGTCCAACCACTGTGGAAGACAGTGTGGCGATTCCTCAAGGATCTAGAACCAGAAATATCATTTAACCCAGCAATCCCATTACTGGGTCAAATGGTATAAACCCAAAGGATTATAAATCATTCTACTATAAAGACATATGCACACACATGTTTACTGCAGCACTATTTACAGTAGCAAAATGCCCAACAATGATAGACTGGATAAAGAAAATGTGGCACATATACACCGTGGAATACTATACAGTCATAAAGAAGGATGAGTTCATGTCCTTTGCAGGAACATAGATGAAACTGGAAACCAGCATCCTCAGTAAACCAACACAGGAACAGAAAACCAAACACTGCATGTTCTCACTCATAATTGAGAGTTGAACAATGAGAACAGATGGACACGGGGAGGGCAACATCACACACTGGGGCCTGTGGGGGATGGAAGTGGGAAAGGAGAGCATTAGGACAAATACCTAATGTATTCGGGGCTTAAAACCCAGATGATGGGTTGATAGGTGCAGCAAACCACCATGGCACATGTATATCTATGTAACAATCCTGCACGTTCAGCACATGTATCCCAGAACTTAAAAAAAAATACAAAAAACTTGGGCCATTCAACAGTTCCCCTCCCCCACAAGCCTTTTTCCAGAACAGCATTGTTTAACGGGACCTTCCGAGATGAGGAAAGGGTTCTATAACTTCACTGTCCCACCTGGGAGTTACTTATGCCTACAGAGCATGCATTTATTTACTTATTTAGAGACAGAGTCTTGATGTATCACTCAGGCTGGAGTGCAGTGGCATAAACACAGGTCACTGCAGCATCAACCTCCCAGGCTTAAGTGATCCTCCTGTCTCAGCCTCCCGTGTAGCTGGGACCACAGGTACATGTATGCTACCACATCCGGCTAATTTTTGCCTTTTTTTTTTTGCCCGGATTGGTTTCAAACTCCTGTATTCAAGCAATCCTCCCACCTCAGCCTCCCAAAGTGTTGAGATTACAGGTGTAAGCCACTGCACCTGGCCTATCAAGTACCTTAAAAGCCACTCCCGCAACTAAGGAACTGACCATTTTTATCGTATTCTAACCAATTTAACTGTCAAGAGCCACCTGTGTCTAGTGGCTACCAAATTGGACAGCGTGGTTTTAGAATTTTTACAAAGAAGCCAAAGTGAGAGCTCTGTATCTTTTTGGTGCAAAGGCCAAAAAGCTGTAAGTGATAGAGGAGGAATCCAGGAGTCAGTGGAGGAGTCTGTTTAGCTCAGGAACCCATTTACTGTGCAGGTACTTTTTCAAATCTCTGAATGTAATTCTAATACACTGAGAAATGATTTACTGTACTCAAGACCAGGACAAGGTTAACCAAAGGGAGCTCATGGTGCAGCCCAACATCCTAGGCTATCTGGGCTAGAGTGAGCCAAGGTGACGTCTGTTGTGTGGCTCTAGAATTGAAAGCCTGCATCTTCACACTCGACCCATACACACACACACTACCCCAGAAAAAGCAAAAGCCACTGCACATGAATCTTTCGGAATTGGCATCAGCAGGAAGGAGAGTGTTGTGCCTGACGGCAAAAGGAACATGTAACCGTTCAGAGAAGAATCTGTTCAAACTCCAATTTTGGAGCAGAATGAATAGAAATCGAGAAAACGGAGTGGTTCTAGGTGAAGTGGGCTGCTGAACGACTTTTCTAAAAAGATGTTGTGCTGTATAGTCGGTGTGGTCAGAAGCGTCAGGAGACTGCTCTCAATGGTCCAGCTGCCACTTGTTTAAACAAGCCTGACACCCACCCCTTCCCACCCCTCCCGCTGGGGAGAATTGGCTCTGCAAGAAAAACAGATCCGTGCTGCCGCCAGCAGAGGTTGAATCCTAATAATCCTAGTTACTATTACAGCAAAGTAACTTCCCATTTCCTAGCTCATCTGCTTTTAGGTGTAGGGTAGGCACTGTTACTCCCTTTGACCAGTGGAGAAACTGAGGTACAAGAACTTCCAGGTAATTACTGTCTCACATATAATGCTTCTGAACGTCACCCAAGAGCCAGAGGTTTGTCACCAAAGGCGCTGTAAGGGAAAAAACGCCAAGCAACAATTTATTCCACACCTAAAGAAACTCTTGCCAACCTGAAGTCCGGTTCTTAAGGCTGGATTCTCACGGCACATTTATTATAGTGAGTTTAGAGACCTAGAGTCCCACTCCAGCAAAGGTACCCCGTACCCGTGAATACTGTGCATTATGGGATAAAATATACATCACAGGGTGGTGGATCACACTCCACCATCAGTGTTTTGGGGACGATAACTGAAGTGTGCAAAAGAACACTGGAGTATTTCTAAGTAGAAGCAACACACACACGTGAGACACCAATTTCCACTCCTGGCTGCAGAATGGAATCGTCTGGGGAGCATGACACACTTCTGAGGCCTCCGGTGCTGTTATCATTTGCCTGGGATCCGATCTAGGCAGCCAGAGTTTTAAAGGCTCCCCAGGTGATTCTAATGTGTAGCCTGCGTTGGGACCCACGTCCCGTAAGAGATCTGCCAGGAGTGAGAAAGCAAAAGTTGGATAACTCGGGAGAAGGGGGGCTTGGTAGGGTCTGGGTTACAGGCTGTTTCTTGGATTATCTGATTAAAACGCCTGAAGAATGAAAGTCTAAATGCCCATGGCCTCTATTTTCTTATCTGTAAAAGGGCACAATGTTAAGGACTAAGGGGGTCAGAGGATAGGAGGGGGCTGGGGGAGAGGGACTAGGGGAGGGGACTGGTGGCAAGGGGAAGAGGGGAGGAGAACTGCTGGAGGAGGAGCGGAGGGGGACTAAGGGGCAGGGACTGGGGGGGAAGGGGTCGGAGACTAAGGGGAGGGGGCAAGGAGAGGGGGCGAGGGGGAGGGGGCCGAGAGAGAGGGGGACGAGGAGAGGGGGACGAGGAGAGGGGAACAAGGGGGCAGGGCGGGTACCCTGGCTCTTGTGAGGGGAGGTAAAGTAGGACTGAGGTGGGGACGAAGCCGCTCTCACCTGCGTCGTAGAAGGCGTCGAGCACCGCCGTCTCCCCGAAGTCCAGCTCCCCGAAGGACACGGAGGTGAGGTGAGCGCCCTCGGCCTCGCAGGCCCGCAGCAGGCACTGCCACGCCCCCGCCTCCGGGCCGCCGGCTGCGCCGCCCTGGGAGCTCTCACTGCGCACGTAAACTGCCCGCAGAGTCCGCCGCGGCCCGCCCCCGCCCTCGCGGTCGCCGCAGCCGCTGCCGCCTGCGGCGCCTTCCACCGCACCGTCGGGCTCCGCCGGTGCGAACGCGCCCTCCAGCCCCGGCAGCGGCGAGCACTGAGGAGACTCGCTCGCTGCCCCGATGGCCCCAGCCGTAGCATTCCCGTTGCCGCTCTCCATGTGCCCACCTGCGCGCCCTTCCTCCGTCCCACCCCTGCGCTAGTGGCCCGCAGCTGCGATCCTCTAGGAGGCACAAGTTACTGCGGCCGCCGCGCAGGCGGTCCTGGCACCTGCTCCCGAGGCGCGGGACGCGACGGGAATCAAGGGACCCGGTGTGCACTGGGTGCCCCGCGGGTGGCCGAAGACCGCAGTGCCCCTTGGCTACAGCATGAAGCTCAGGCCCCGCGGCCCCCAGCGCCCTTTGAAGGCCGGAGAGAAAGAGGCGGGTGCTGGGGACGTCAGGGCGAGCGAGGGGCGGGGAGGGGGCTGGGGAGGGCTGCAGGGCAGGAGCGGGGAGGGTGCCCCCTGCTGCCCCCTCCAGGCAGCGCCCGCCCGCAGCCAGGAGACGCGGTACCGGGAACAGGGATTGGGGTCTTTTTTTTTTTTTTTTTTTGCCATCCCTCTAACCTGACCACCATTAGGAGCTCCAATTTCTTTTTTCCTCAAAACAACTTGAAGCTTTCCAGCAGGGTAAAAACTCTTTCAAAGCATTGGTTAGATGGAAATGTTCTATTCCCAACTCAATACAGACGTATTAATAGTTTTCACCCACATTGGAATGAACGGATGCTTCATCCCGGGTTGCCAAGCGCAAGTCCCCTGGAGGCCGGCTCGTCCTGGCTTTCGCCGTGACCTTGGCAAGTCACGGGGAGGCACCAGCAACAAACTTTGTCTGGAAAATAGACTCCAAGTACGCTGCCTGCCTGACCTTTGAAAATACCTTGAACCCAAAGGGGCCCTCACTCCTGATCTTAGGCACTTCACGAATTTGGACCCAAATATTAAAAAAACAGTGTTACCACTGCGGGTAATATAATTATTCTTTTATTTTTTTAATCTTTTTTGATACAAGGTCTGGCGCTACCGCCCAGGCTGGAGTGCAGTGGCGTGATCTCTGCTCTTGGCTCACTGCAACCTCTGCTTCCCGGGGGCTCAAGGGATCCTCCCACCTCAGCCTTCAGAGCAGCTGGGATTACAGGCGCGCACCTCACCACGTCCGGCTAATTCTTTTTTTTTTTTTTTTTTGTATTTTTAGTAGAGACGGGGTTTCATCATGTTGGCCAGGCTGGTGTTGAATTCTTGAGTTCAAGCGACCCGCGTGCCTGAGCCTCTGGAAGTGCTGGGAGTTACAGGCGTGAGCCACCGCACCTGGGGCACTGTTTTCTAAAAGATACAATGCACCAAACTGTCACAGACTTGGAGGTTTTTCTTTTTTCAATTGCAATATTATTTTTAAACTTTGTTTTTAATTGACAAAGAATAATTGTATATATTTATGGAATAAAATCTGATATTTTGTTTCTACCTTTTAAATTCAGGGATACATGTGTAGTTTCCTTACACAGGTAAACTCATACTGTGGGGGGTTGTTGTACAGATTATCTCATCACCCAGGTATTAAGCCCAGTACCCATTAGTTATTTTTCCTGACCCTCTTCCTCCTCCCACCCTCCACCCTCTGATAGGCCCCCATGTGTGTTATTCCCCTCTATGTGTCCACATCATTTAGCTCCCTCTTATGAGTAAGAACATGGGGTATTTTGTTTTCTGTTCCTGCATTTGTTTGCTAAGAATAATGGCCTCCAGTTCCATCCATGTTCTTGCAAAGGACATGATCGCATTCTTTTTTATGGCTACATAGTATTCTGTAGTGTATACGTACCACATTTTCTTTATCCAGTCTACCTTTAATGGGCATTTAGGTTGATTCCATGTCTTGGCTATTGTGAATAGTGTTGCAATGAACATACCCATGCATGTGTCAACAGAGTGAACAAACAACCTACAGAATGGGAGAATATGTTTGCAAACTATGCATCTGACAAAGATCTAATATCCAGCATCTATAAAGAACTTAAATTTACAAGAAAAAACCAAACAGCTCCATTAAAAAGTGGGCAAAGGACATGAACAGACATTCTTCAGAAGAAGACATACATGCGGCCAACAATCATATGAAAAAAAAGTTCAATGTCACTGGTCATTAGAGAAATTTAAATCAAAAACCACGAGATACCATCTCACACCAGTCAGAATGAATACCATTAAAAAGTCAAAAAATAACAGATGTTGGTGAGGCTGCAGAGAAAAAGGAACACTTATATACTGCCAATGGGAGTGCAAATTAGTTCAACTATTATGGAAGACAGTATGGCAATTCCTCAAAGACCTTATAACAGAAATAACATTTGACCCAGCAATCCCATTACTGGGCTTATACCCAAGGTTTTCTCTTTTCTGAAAATAACAGCTTTATTGAGCTATAACTCACATACCACAAAATTCACCCACCATACAATTCACCCATTTAGAGTGTACGATTCAATGAATGGTTTTTAGTATATTCACAGAGTTGTGCTGCTATGGCCATAATCAGTTATAGAAAATTTTCATCACCCCACTCCCCCAGTGCAAAAAAATCAGTACCCATTAGAAACCACTCTCCCTCCTTCCCAACATTCCCAGCTCTAGGCAACCATCAGTCTACCATCTCTGTAGACTTGCCTATTCTGGACATTTCATACAAATGGAATCATGCAATGTGTGGACATAAGTTTTTATTTATCTTGGGTATATACCTAGGAGCAGGATTTCTGGGTCACATGTTAACTCTACAGTTTTTTTAAAAAATAAATTTTATAGAGATGGGGTCTCACTATGCTGCTTAGGCTGGTCTCAAACTCCTGGCTTCTACCTTGGCCTCCCAAAGCTCTGGGATTACAGGTGTGAGCCACTATGCCAGGCTTAACTCTATGTTTAACCTTTGGAGAAATTTCCACTGTTTTCTGAAGTGGCTGTACCATTTTACATTCTTACCAGCAGTGTTCCAATTCTTACCAGCAGTCCCCACATCCTCGCCAATACTTGTTATTGCTTTTTTGATTATAACCATCCTAGCAGGTGTGAAATTGTACTTCATGATGGTTTTGATTTGCATTTCCCTGATGGCTAATGACATTGAGCATCTTGTCATTGCTAATTATTGGCTGTTTGTATAACAACTTCGGAATGATGTCTATTCAAATCCTTTGCCCATTTTTTAATTGGGTATTTGTCTTTTTATTATTGAGTTGTAAGAATCCTCTATATATTGTGGATACAAGTTCCTTATCAGATTGGTGATTTGTAACTATCTTTTCCCATTCTGTGAGTTGTCTTTTCACTTTCTTGACACTGTCCTTGGCAGCACATCACAAGCCATTTTGACACATGCAAGCTGGGACTTAACTTATAAAACATTTCAGCTCCTTTTCATACTTCAGTACTAATACAGTCCACCTCCCACCCCCAAAGAAAGCAGAAACTACCTGTGTAAATCCATGAAGAAATCCTGACCTCATTCCAGCCCTGGCAGAAATCACAAGAGGCTTCCATGTGCATCCTCTTCTGTGGTCAACGAATGGAAAATGGGTTCTGAAGAAATCTGTGAGAACACACAGACGAGGCTGGGAAGGAGGAAAGCTTGGAAGAACTCTCCACACCTTTGTTCTAAGACATTTTTTATATGATGCTATAAAAGGTCACATGTGTTCTTTGTAACCTTGTAATGCATAATAATAGTAATTGTCCTAATATGCCTGTTCATCTGAAATTATTCCAAGGACTGGCACAGCCTTCAGAAGGGCAAAGATGCCCACCTAAAATCCCTTGCCAGCATCTTGCTGTTGTCCCCATCACAATCTTCCTGAATTCCTCTCAGCTCTCACTGGGGGCCTGCTGATGGAGTTAAGACCCACAGGAGCTGTGAATTCTGGCTTAAATAAGATCTTCCTCTAAATACAAACCCTGCTGAGTAAATGCCGAGAGTGCAGCATTTACCCAGCTAATGAGCTCCTTCCCCGAAGTTGGCACACAAAGCCCACCTTCTCATTGTGTAGAGCAATTTGCACACCTGAAGCATGCCCTGGCCCCTTCCCCCAATGTCCTTCCTACCTCCCCATAGCCCCACTGAGAAGAAAATTTAAAAATGCTGGATTAGTCTCTTATGTTTAATTGAATAACTCTTGTTCTTACCTTTGCCTTGCCCCTTACTAAGTACACATCCTGGAAACAACTTTGTCCTAACGTAGAGGTATCATGGAAAGTTCTTCCATATATTTAAATTTTTTTGAGTCAGAGTCTTGCTTCGTCCCCCAGGTGGGAGTGCAGTGGCGGGATCACAGCTGATTGCAGCCTCAACCTCCTGTGCTCAAGCGATTCTCCCACCTCATTTTTTGATTTTTTTTGTATGGATGATGTCTTACCATGTTGCACCAACTGGTCTCGAACTCCTGGGCTCATGCAATCTTCCTGCCTTGACCTCTCAGTGTTGGGATTACAGACATGAACCACCACACCTAATTTCTTCCTTATATTTAGAGGAAATCCCTTTGTGACTGCTATCCACTAATTTTTTGTGTACAGAAAAAATTAGTTTGTTCTGTTGCCCAGGCTGGAGTGCAGTGGTGTGATCACAGGGCTTACTGAAGCCTTGACCTTCTGGGCTCAAGCAATCCTTCTGCCTCAGCCTCCCAAGTACCTGGGACTATAGGTGTATGCCACCACACCTGGCTAATTGTTTTTGCTATGTTGGCCAGGCTGGTCTCAAACTCTTGGGCTCAACCAATCCTCCCACCTCCACCTCCCAAAGTGCTGGGATTACAAGTGTGAGCTACTGTGCCTGGCCATACCCACTGATTCCAATTGAATTCGTCTTCAACTGGAATTGTGCCTCACACCCACTGATTCTAATTGAATTCCTCTTCCACAAGGCCTCTGTCCAAAAATTGCCCTCAAGTCTCTTTTGCAGGTGATGCCCCACCTCCCAGGCCCTTCAATCATTTCTCCATGGCATCATTTCCAGACTACTCTCCACCCTGATGGCCCTTTTTCTAGAGGATTCCATATTTGTCTCTATTGCTATTTTGTGTGTGTAAAAGACTTTTTAAATTAAAATGTTTTCTTTTGAGATAATTGTAGATTCACATGCAACTATAAGAAATCAAACGGAGATCTAGTGTACCCTTGACCCAGTATGCCCCAATGGTAACATCTTGTACACTATCACAACCGAGACACTGACCTTGATACAATAAAAATATAAAACAGAGCCAGGCACAGTGACTCAGCCTGTAATCCCAGCACTTTGGAAGGCCTAAGTGGACAGATCACGTGAGGTCAGGAGTTCGAGACCAGCCTGGCCAACATGGCAAAACCCCGCCTCTACTAAAAATACAAAAATTAACTGGGTGTGGTGGCACACACCTGTAATCCCAGTTACTTGGGAGGCTGAGGCATGAGAATTACCTGAACCCTGAAGACAGAGGTTGCAGTGAGCTAAGATCACGACACTGAACTCCAGCCTGGGTGATGAAGTGAGACTCTGTCTCAAAAAAACCCAACCAAACAAACAACAAAATCCAAAACAGCTCCCCTCACCACAAGGATTGTTTCTGTCACCCTTGGATAGCCACACCCATCACCCTTCCCAACCCCCATCCCTACCTGCTGACAAACACTCATCTCTTCTTCCCCGCCTCCCAACAAGATGGAGTCTTGCTCTGTCCCCAGGCTAAAGGGTAAAGGTGTGATCTCAGCTCACTGCAACCTCCACCTCCCAGGGTCAAGCAATTCTCCTGCCTCAGCCTCCTGAGTAGCTAGGATTACAAGTGTCCACCACCATGCCATGCTGATTTTTGTATTTTTAGTAGTGATGGGTTTTCACTATGTTGGCCAGGCTGGTCTCGAACTTCTGACCTCAAGTGATCCGCCCGCCTCGGCCTCCCAAAGTGCTGGGATTATAGGTGTGAGCCACCACAATCTGCCCTCTTTTTCATTTCTATAATTTTGTCACTTCAAAAATGTTATGTAAATGGAATCATACAATATGTAACATTTTGAAATTATTTTTTCATTCAACATCATTCCTTGGGATTCATCCAAGTTTTGCATGTATCTATAGTCCTTTCCATTTATTGCTGAGTACTATTCCATGGCGTGGATATACCACAGTTTCTTCAACTATTCACCATTTGAAGGACATCTGGGTCATTTCCAGTTTTTGGCTATTATAAATAAAGCTGCTATAAACTTTAATGTACCAGTTTTGGGTTTTTGGGATTTTTTTTTTTTTTTTTTTTTTTTTTTTTTTGAGACAGGGTCTCACTCTGTCACCCAGGCTGGAGTGCAGCGGCACCATCTCAGCTCAGTGCAACCTCCACCTCTCAGGTCCAAGCACTTCTCCTGCCTCAGCCTCCTGAGTAGCTGGGACTACAGGTGCATGCCACCACAACTGGCTAATTTGTATATTTTTAGTAGAGACGTGGTTTCACCATGTTGGCCAGGCTGGTCTCAAACTCCTGGCCTCAAGTGACCTGCCTGCTTCAGCCTCCCAAAGTGCTGGGGTTACAGGCATGAGCCACCATGCCCAGTGCCCACCCCCCAACCTCTGCTTTTTTTTTTTTTTTTTTTTTTTTTTTTTTTTTTTTTTTTTTTTGAGACCGAGTCTCACTCAGTCACCCAGGCTGGAGTGCAATCTCAGTTCACTGCAACCTCCACCTCCCAGGTTCAAGTGATTCTCGTGCCTCAGCCACCAGGTAGCTGGGACTACAGGTGCCCACTACCATACCCTGCTAATTTTTGTATTTTTAGTAGACACAGGGTTTTGCCATGTTGCCCAGGCTGGTCTCAAACTCCTGGCCTCAAGTGATCTGCCTGCCTTGGACTCCTAAAGTGCTGGGATTGCAGGCGTGAGCCACCATGCCCAACTATCTTGTGCCCATTTTCTAGTTGGATTTATTTTATTTTTTTATTTTTTACTCTTTAGTTTTGTGTGTTCTTTATATATTCTATATACTAGTCCTTTGGTGGATATGTGGTCTGCAAATATTTTCTCCCAGTCTGTAGCTGGTCTTTTCATCTTCTTAACAAAGGCTGTCACAGACAGAACAAAAGTTTTTAATCTTGATGAGGTCCAATTTATCAAGTTTTTTCCATTTATGGATTGTGCTTTTGGTTCCAAATTTAAAACCTTTTTGCCTAGCACCAGAGCCTGAAGATTTTCACCTATGTTTTTTTTCCCAAAAAATGTTATAGTTTCACTTTTCTAAACATAGGAAAAAATGGATCAATGATCCATTTTCAGGTAATTTTTGTATAAGATGTGAGATTTAGGTTGAGGTGTACTTTTTTGTCTGTGAATGTTCAAGCGCTTCAGCGCCATTTGATGAAAAGCTTGTCCTTCCTTCACTGAATTGCTCCTTTGTCAAAAATCAGTTGTGCATGTGTATGAATCTGTTTCTGGGTTCTCTATTGCATTGACCTTTCTGTGTATCCCACCACCATTACCACACTATCTTCATTAGTGAAGCTATATAGTAGCTTTTAATACTGGGTAGAAGGATTCCTCCTTTTCTTTTCTAGGATTATTTTAGCTGTATTTGCATCTAGGTTCATGAGAAATATCAATCTGTAGTTTTCATTTTTTTTGGTACTGCCTTTGCCTTGTTTCGATATCTGGGTAATACTAACCTCATAAAATAGCTTGGGAACTACTCTGTCATCTTCTATCTTCTGGAAGAGATTGTGTAGACTGTTACTTCTTCAAGTGTTTGGAATAATTCTCCAGTGAGGCCAGAGACTTGGAAATTTCTTTTCAGGGTGTTTTAATTACAAGTGCATTTTTTTTTTCTAGTGGTTATATAACTATTCAGATTTTCTATTCTATCTTGGTTGAGTTTTGGCCTATCATTTTCCGTATGCATTTCGGAATAGGCTTGCCTATGTTTAGAAAAAACGTTTCTAGGATTTTGACAGGAATTATAGTAAACCTAATAATAGATGAATTCAGAGAGAATGAACATCTTCATTATGTTGAATCTTCCAAATTATGAGCATTGTATGACTCTCCATTTATTTAGATCTTATTTGATTTCTTTCATTAGAATTTTTTAATTTTCAGCATACAGATCCTGTACATGTTTTGTCAAATTTATACTGAAGAATTAAATTTTCTTTAGTGTGATTGTAAATGGTATGGTGTTTAATTTCAGGCTTCACATGTTCATTGTTAGTGTGTGGAAAAGCAACTTTTTGTGTGAAATTGTATTACACAACCTTGCTAAGCTCACTTAGTAGTTCAAGAGATTTTAGTTTTCTTGAAATTTTCTATGCACATAATCACATTATCTGCAAATAGGGAGAGCTTTCTTTCTTTTCTTTTCTTTCTTGCCTTATTACTGTGGCTAGAACTTGCAGTACGATGTTGAAAAAGAGCAATGAGAGTGGGCATCCTCGCCTGGTTACTGATCTTAGGGGAAAAACATTCAGGTCTTTTACCCTAAGGATGATGTTAGCTGTAAGTTTTTTGTAGGTGTTCTTCCCTCCGTTCCTGATTTGCTGAGAGTTTTTATTGTGCAGGGGTATTGGATATTTTTGCAAATGCTTTTTATATATCAATGGATATGACCATATCATTTTTCTTTAGCCTGTTGATATGATGGATTACACTGACTTTCAAATGTTGAGCCAACTTTGCATTCTTGGAATAAATCCCACTTAGTTGTCATGTGTCATTTTTTTACACATTGCTGAATGTGATATGCTAGTATTTTATTGAAGATATTTGCATCTAGCTTCATGAGAAATACTGATCTGTAGTTTTGTTTCATTTTTTTGGTACTGCCTTTGCCCTGTTTGGATATCTGGGTAATACTAGCCTCATAAGATAGTTTGGGAGCTATTCTGTTGTCTTCTGGAAGAGATTGGGTAAAATTGGTGTCACTTCTTCAAATGTTTGGAAGAATTCTCCAGTGAAGCCATTGAGACTTGGAGATTTTTTCAGGGTGTTTTAATTACAAGTGCAGTTTTGTCTAATGGTTATATAACTATTCACATTGTCTAGTCTATCTTGGTTAAGTTTTGGCAATTTGTGATTTTCTTTTTTTTTTTTTTTTTTTTGAGACAGAGTCTCACTCTGTCACCAGGCTGGAGTGCAGTGGTGTGATCTCGGCTCACTGCAACCTCTGCCTCCCAGATTCAAGCGATTCTCCTGCTTCAGCATCCCAGATAGCTGGGATTATAGATAGGCACGTGCCACCACACCCAGCTAATTTTTGTATTTTTAGTAGAGATGGGATTTCACCATGTTGGCCAGGATGGTCTTGAACTCTTGACCTGACTCACCCACCTCGGCCTCCCAAAGTGCTGGGATTACAGGTGTGAGCCACCGCACCTGGCCAATTTGTGGTTTTCAAGGAATTGGTCCATTTGTTCCAAGATGTTGATGTCATAAAGATGTCCAAGATGTCATAAAGTTGTTCTTATTTACTATACTTTTAATGGCTGCAGGGTCTGTAGTGATATCTGTTTCATTCTTGATTTGGTGATTTGTGCCTTCTCTCTTTTTATCTTTTTCAGTTTTGCTATCTATCCAAGTAAATGTAAAAATTCAAGTCTACTGATGAGCCCATCAATGATAGTCTTCATTTCAGTTACTGTGTTTTTTTATTTCTAGTCATTTCTTTTTTTTTTTTTTTCTTTTTTTAGATGGAGTCTTGCTCTGTTGCCCAGGCTAGAGCGCAGTGGTTCAATCTTGCCTCACTGCAACCTCTGCCTCCCGGGTTCAAGCAATTCTCCTGCCTCAGCCTCCCAAGTAGCTGGGATTACAGGCACCCACCATCACACCCAGCTAATTCTTATATTTTTAGTAGAGAGGGGGTTTCACCATATTGGCCAGGCTAGTCTCGAACTCCTTACCTCGTGATCCACCCACCTTGGCCTCCCAAACTATTGGGATTACAGGCATGAGCCAATGCACCTGGCTGCCATTTGATTCTTATAGTTCCCATCTCTGCTGAAATTACCTATCTGATTTTACATGATGTCTATTTTAGTTGTGAGAGACTTTAACATAGTAATCAGGCTGGTCATGGTGACTCACACCTGTAATCCCAGCACTTTGGGAGGCTGAGGCAGGCGGATTGCTTGAGCTCAGGAGTTCGAGACTAGCCTGGGCAACATGGCAAAACGCCATCTCTACAAAAAAAATACAAAAAATTAGCTGGCTGTGGTGGCACATGCCTGTAGTACCAGCTACTTGGGAGGCTGAGGCAGGAGGATCCCTTGAGTCTGGGAGGTCGAGGCTTCAGTGAGCTGTGATCACACCACTGCACTCCAGCATGAGGTACAGAGTGAGACCATATCTTGGAAAAAAAAAAAAACCCATAGTAATCATAATTATTTACAGTTCTTGCCTGTAATCCCAGCACTTTGTGAGGCTAAGGTGGTAGCATCACCTGAGGTCAGGAGTTTGAGACTAGCCTGGCCAACATGGTGAAACCCTGTCTCTACTAAAAATACAAAAATTAGCCGGAATTAGCCAGGCATGATGGCATGTGCCTGTAGTCCCAGCTACTCGGGAGGCTGAGGCAGGAGAATTGCTTGAACCTGGGAGGCAGAGATTGCAGTGAGCCAAGATTGCATCATTGCACTCCAGCCTGGGTGACAGAGCAAGACTTCATCTAAAAATAAATAAAATAAAATCCCCTCTCTGATAATTTAATAGTGGTGCCATATCTAAGTTTGAATCTAATCATTGCTTTGTTTCTTCAGAATGCTTTTTCTTTCCTTTTCGCATGCCTTGTAATTTTTTGTTGAATGGTGGACATTGTGTATAGGACAGATATCTTTATTATTAAAGATAATAAACCTTTAGTGTGAGACTTTATGTTGATCTGACCAGGAGTTGGGCTGTGTTGAGATTTGTTTTCCTATGAACATTACAAACTTCAAATTCCTCTAGTGATTTTTTTTGTTCCCACCCCACTTGGCTTTGGGGCTTCCCTTTGTGCTGCTCCCCAAAGTCTCTCTCTTGCAGTTCTCCCTGCTGTTGTTATTCCTGGGGGCTTATTAGCATGCTGGTGGGGGAATGGATTCTCTAATAGTCTAACCTTCAGTCTTTGGAGTGTACAGTGGGCTTGTGTCTCAGGTGTAACCTTCACAAGTGTTTCTGTTTCTCCTTCAGGGATAGAGCTCCCTCCCATTCCCTTCTCTCAGCTGAAGTGGGTATCTATGAGTGTTTTCAGTCTGCAGACTTGAAGCCCTTTTCTCTGAAGATTGAATTGCTTTTAGTTGAGATGAGGAGCTAGAGTTGAGAGCACTTCCCTCACCTAGTTGCAATGGTAATTCACCAGGGCTGTCAGACCATGTCTTTCCCCATGCAGAATAGCCTTTTGTTCCTTAAGGGAGAAGGGTCTGAGTAGATTTCTCAGTGGTTCCTGAGCCAGCACCATGACTTTTCTCTGGATTTCCCCTGATCTTCTCTGTGAGAACCAGGTGGGGTTCCTGGAGGAAAAGCCTGCAGAAGGATGTGATCTCTCTCTCAGGAGCTTCACTCTCGAGCTAGCCCACAGTTGGCTTCCAGCAATTGGTCAAATTTTCTAGCCTTATCTTTTTTTTTTTAAATTTTTTGACACCTCTCCCCCAGACCTTCTAGCTTGATCTTTCTACCTAGTTCTATGGCACCTGGTGGCTTTTGTCCTTGGAAAGAAAATGCTCAGATCCTGTATCTTGAAGGAAGTGCCTTTTTTTTTTTGGAGACAGGGTATTGCTCTGTCACCCACCTAAAATGCAGTGGTATGATCACGGCTCACTGCAGCCTCAAGGCTCAAGCGATCCTCCTGTGTCAGTCTCCCAAGTAGCTGGGACCACAGGCATGCAACACCACACCTGGCTATTTTTTGTCCTTTTTGTAGAGACGGGGCCTTGACATGTTTCCCAGGCTGGTCTTGAACTCATGGGATCAAGCAGTCCTCCCGAACTTAGTTCTCTATTAATTAATAGATAACTTAGTTCTCTATTAATTTCCAGTCTGTCCAGATTTTTTCTTGCTGTTAGCATAGGAAGAGATTTCTTGCAGCTCTTCCGTATCTCTGAGCTGAAACTGGAAGCCCTATCTATTCAACCATATTTGACTAAAAAATGTTAATTTCATATGTTTCAACTAAATAGACTTTGGCATTATTTCTGAATAGTGCACCTTGTTTTGCTTCAGCCAAGGACAACTAGAGATTTCTGGAAAAGATTGCTGTCAGCTACTGTACACACAACTCACTGGGAACGAGTTGATACCCCCATCACAGTGGTCTTCAAACTTGTGCATGCATCGGAATTACTGAGAGGACTTGTTAAAACACATATTTTTGGGTTGCTTTCGAGAGTTTCTGGTTCAGTAAGTTTGGGACAGGGCCCCAAAATTTTCATTTCTACCAAGTTCCCCAGTGGTGATACTAATGCTGCTCTTCTGGGGATCACATTCCAAGAACCAGTGCCCTATGGCACTTCCTAGAAGCCCAGTGCTTATCTACATATCCCACTTATTCATCACTTTGGGGACAGATAGTTTGCCCTGAGAGGGAGCAATTAGGTTCTCAGCTGACCTCAGAGAAGCATCAAGAGTCAGCAAAGAATTCCCCTTTCTTTTGGAGACAGAGCTCTGTCACCCAGGCTGGAGTGCAGTGGCTCGATCTCAGCTCACTGCAACCTCCACCTCCTGGGTTCAAGTGAGTCTCATGCCTCAGCCTCCCAAGTAGCTGGAATTACAGGTGTGTGCCAACCACGCCTGGCTAATTTTTGTATTTTTTTTTTTTAGCAGAGATGGGGTTTTTCCATGTTGGTCAGACTGGTCTCAAACTCCTAGCCTCAAATGACCCACCTGCCTCAGCCTCCCAAAGTGCTGTGATTACAGGTGTGAGCCACCACTTTCAGCCCAGAATTCATTTTTTTCTCCAGAATGAGTATACAAAAAAATAAAACTTTACTTTCTAAAACAGAGGTAACCACGATTTTCTAAGTAGTTACTGGAAGTCTTAGAAAAAATGGTGTTCAGTGACATGAACTTGGTTTTGAGAACCATGGTGATGCAAGAAGCACTCTCCTTAGGGTCTGAGTGTTTGCTGAGACTCATATACAAGTAAAGTGCTCTGAAGGCTTTCTTTGTACCTGTTTCTTTTGCCATGGAGCTTCCCTAATGCCCCAGTTTTGTGCTAAAGTTTTAATAAAGGTCCAACCGGGCTGCTGAAATGTATAGAATAAACTGCATTTGACATCAGTCACAATTACCAATCCATCTATTCAGTCAACTATGTATCAAGTGATTACTATTAGTATGTATCTGTCAATGTTTTAGGTGCTGGGGATAGAGCAGTGACGGAAAAGTCACTATCCTCAGAGTGGTTTCATTCTAAGGGAGGGGAGACAGAAAACAGAAAAAAAGTAAGCGAGGGAAAATAAATGAAGGAAGGTATTGATATGGGGAATCTGGAGGTGGGTCGAGGCTAAAGTTGCTTTTTTATTTTAGGGGGGTAGGGAGGGCCTCTCTGATGAGGTGACATTGGAGCAGTGACCAGTCAGAAAAAAAGAGATCCAGATCTGACCCCCATCAAGATTTAGGCAAATGCAACTTTAAGGAAAGATGGGTGGTTAGTCACTTGTATATGCTAATGTTAATAATTAACGATGTGTATAATTGGGCAAGGATGATTTTTGCTAAAAATATCAGGCAACTTATACTCATGTTCCACTTTTTGGAATTATTAAGGATAGGTCAGACATGTGGACATAGACCAGGCATGGTGGCCCACGCCTACAATCCCAGCACTTTGGGTGGTCAAAGTGGGTGGATTGCTTGAGCTCAGGAGTTCAAGAGCAGCCTGGACAACACGGCGAAACCCCGTCTCTACCAAACGTACAAAAACAGACAAACAGAAACATAGCTGGGCATGATTGCATGCATCTGTGGTCTCAGCTACTTAGGATGCTGAGGAGGGAGGATCTCTTGAATTCAGGGAATGTAGGTTGCAGTGAGTTGAGATGGCACCACTGCATGCACTACAGCCTGGGTGACAGAGTGAGACCCCATCTCAAAACAAAAGAAAAATAAAAAAGAAATGTGGACATAGATTGATGCCTAAAGATGTCCACAACAACTTTATTTTAAAAAGAAAAAAATTTCATGACAAATGCGCTTCCTTCCCTGACCTTCCCTCCTTCAAGGCTCCATTGGGTGTGTGTCTCTGTAATTCCCAAGCCTGTGGGCTTCTCTCTGTGGTTGTGTTTTTGTTCTGAGGAAGACTTGCTTGTTTACCTGCCTGCTTCTGCCCATTTGACACTGAGCTCCTTCAGGGAAGGGACTCTCTGGCATTCAGCACTTCTCACAGCATCTGGCACATCACCATAAGCACCTTATATATGTTAGATAAAAGACTGGTCAAATGCCTTCTGGAATATCTACAGATGGAATACTATGCAGCCATTACAAATTGTTTTTGCAGAAAAAAATGATATTAAGTATGAAAAGCAGACTATAAAACTATAAATACAGAATGACCTTCTTATCAGAGAGCAAAATAATTAAAGGCTGTTTCTGAGAATGTCTGCCTTCTCTTTGTATTTTGTATTTTCTACTTTAGGCATAAATATTCGCTTCATATTCAGAAAAAAAAAGTTATCTAAAAATTCTCAAGGTGACTTTGTTCTACATTTGAGCCTACAGTCACCACTCTGGTGCTCTAAACATTTTTTTTGGGGGGGTGGACATGGTCTCACTCTGTCACCTAGGCTGGAGTGCAGTGGTGCAAACACAGCTCACTGCAGCCTCAACCTCCTGGGCTTAAGTGATCCTCCCACTTCAGCCTCCTGAGTAGCTGGGACTATAGGCATGCACCACCAAGCCTGGCAATTTTTTTTTTTTTTGTAGAGATGGGGTCTCCCTATTTTGCCTAGGCTGGTACTGAACTCCTGAGCTCAAGCAATCCACCTGCCTCGGCCTCCTATAATGCTAGGATTATAGGCATGAGCCACCACGCCCAGCCTAAACATTTTTAAGACATGGAAGATTCATTGGTGGGCTCTCATCGACAGGCCCATCCTCAGTACATGAAGTGTCCTCAATTACCCCAAAAGTTGTCACCCTCAGCTGTACCATTTTGTCTTCCTCATCATCCCTCCCAGATTCTCAGCACCACACGTGTCCCTGTCAAAGCAGGTCAGTTCTACCTTCAGGTTTGAAGCTTCCTCTGAGACTTCCTCTCTCAATTCATGTCCTTCTCCTTCGAGATTCACTTCCTCCAAGAAGACTGCCCTGATTGAGAACAAAGAACATTTTCTGAGAGCTGCCTTGGGACGACAGCAGGGAGATGAGCAGGCATTTCAGACAGGTGTTCATTCACTCCCTATTCATCTATTTCCCTTCAGCATTCAAGGGCAGAACTTCAGCCTCAGCCAAATTCTTGGTTTTCTCAGATTGAGTCTGAGAGATATTCATGAAGCTTGAAAAGTCTGCTGTATTTCTCCTAAGACATCGCTGGTGGTTTTTTTTTTTTTTTTTTTTTTTGAGACAGGGTTTCACTCTTATCATCCAGGCTGGGGTGCTGTGGCACACTCTCGGCTCACTGCAACCTCCACCTCCCAGATTCAAGCAATTCTCGTGCCTCTGCCTCCCACACGGCTGGGATTACAGGCATGTACCACCACACCCGGCTAATTTTTTGTATTTTAGTAGACACAGGGTTTCACCATGTTGGCCAGGCTGGTCTCAAACTCCCGAGCTCAGGCAATCTGCCCACCTTGGCCTCCCAAAGCGCTGAGATTATAGGCATGAGTCACCTCGCCTGGCCAGACATCTCTGTTTTTCTTTGGGGAAATAACCTTGGAAATTTTATTGATTTCTTCATGTTTTTTTGTTTGGTTTCAGAATGGCTTTTATCAGCTTGGTTAGTTTAAAAATTGGTTTGTAAATCCCTTACAAATTTTTTTACAATTTTATTTATATTTTTGAAACAGTCTCACTCTGTCACCAGGCTGGAGTACAGTGGTACAATCTTGGCTCACTGCAACCTCTGCCTCCCGGGTTCAGGCGATTCTCCTGCCTCAGCCTCTCAGGTAGCTGGAACTACAGGCTCGTGCCACCATGCCCAGCTAATTTATTTATTTTGTATTTTTAGTAGAGACAGGGACCATGTTGGCCAGGATGGTCTCGATCTATTGACCTTGTAATCCGCCCACCTCAGCTTCCCAAAGTGCTGGGATTACAGGCGTGAGGCACCACACCTGGCCTTTTTTTTTTTTTTTTTTTTAAATAGAAGCTATAATGAAAATTTGCATTTCCAGGGCACTTTCCCATCAAAGAGCTCAAAGCTTGTGAACAAATCTTAGCTTTCTGGAGAACTGGTAATATTCTATGGGGTGGGTTGGGATGGGGAGCATTCAAGACTTAAATGACATTGTTACATAATTATCTGCATAATTAAACTTGTTGTCACTTAAAGAGAACAGTTCCATGAAGCTCCTTTGCCAGGAATTCAGGTTTTTTGTTTTTGTTTTTTTCCTCAGAAAATTCCAGCTACAACCTACTAGATCATCTTGTTCTGTTGTTTGGTTGAAATAAGTTATCACCTATTGCTCCAGCAAGAAAAAAGGAAGAGTCCATTTCATTGCAAATTCCAGATTCACGAACAGGATGAGCACCTGGTTTTATTTGCAGGAAGGGGCTGCCCCCACAGCCACTTCAATCTGGGATCGATTCAAAAGACATGAAATAGGCCAGGCGCAATGGATCACGCCTGTAATCCCAGCACTTTGGGAGGTCAAGGCAGGCAGATTACCTGAGGTTAAGAGTTCGAGACCAGCCTGGCCAACATGGCGAAACTCCACCTATTAAAAATTAGCTGGGCATGGTGGCAGGCGTCTATAGTCCCAGCTACTTGGGAGGCTGAGGTGGGAGAATCATTTGTACCTGGGAGGTGGAGACTGCAGTGAGCCAAGATTGCACCACTGCACACTGCTTATACACAGTGAGCCAAGACTGCAGTGAGCCAAGATTGCACCATTGCACCAGTGTACACACAACCTGGGTGACAGAGTAAGACTGCCTCAAAAAAAAAAAAAAAAAAAAAGGCCTAAAACCACCACGTGGGAACCTATACCAACTTCATGGATTCTTCTCAGTTGCATGGGCTGCCTCTGCTTCACATGTTGGGAACCAAGCCTTGGTGACCCTAAGAACAAGGACTAGGAATGGCAGGAAAAGTTCATCCCCTTAAGAGACCTGATCCCTGCCTGTCCTTACACCACTGATATTTATTTCTGGCTTGGCCATTTGTGCTCCTTCACTCATGCTAATTTTGGGCACAGCATCTTCTTCCCTGGGCTTAGGTCCTAAGTGCCAAGGCTTCCCTCTGTCGGATGCCACAATCAGTCACGCTGAATGCCTGTCACCCACGCATGAGTGCTTTGTTATGGTTCTCATTTGTACAAAACCAAAGAGGAAAGCTTTCATCAAGCCCTCTTGGTGCCAAAACATCTTTACATTAATTTGTGCTAAAATAACTAGAGGACTAAAACCTAATCTCACACCACAAAAGGGGGACCATGATGACCTTGAGTTACAATACAAAGGCCTTTGTGGGACCTGGGGATTACTTTTATACAGACCATGGCAACTTTGAGCAATAAATTATACATCCTGCAGTTTTTCCATCAAGGAGCAGGTTAGGAAAGAAAACCCTGCCACTAATAAGCAAAGACACGTGTGAGGATAGATACAGGATGT
Source organism: Sapajus apella (assembly GCF_009761245.1). Taxonomy (NCBI): domain Eukaryota; kingdom Metazoa; phylum Chordata; class Mammalia; order Primates; family Cebidae; genus Sapajus; species Sapajus apella. The sequence continues at coordinate 15,242,110 of NW_022436957.1, forward strand.
CCTTATGGAAGAAAACAAATCATGTACTTGAGTGTGCCACCTACAGGGCTGTGCGTGAATAAAAGTGGCTGGTGCGGTGGCTCACGCCTGTAATCCCAGCACATTGGGAGGCCAAGGTGGGCAGATCACCTGAGGTCAGGAGTTTGAGACTAGCCTGGTCAACATGGCGAAACCCCCTCTCCTAAAAATACAAAAATTAGCTAGGTGTGGGTGGTGGGCGCCTATAATCCCAGCTACTGGGATTATAGGCTGAGGCAGGAGAGTCACTTGAGCCTGGGAGACAGGTTGTAGCGAGCAGAGATCACACCATCACACTCCAGCTTGGGTGACAGAGTGAGACTCTGTCTCAAAAAAAAAAAAAAAAAAAAAAAGTGGCTTTACATGGTTATTTGAATAATGATGACTTAAAATTTTTTACACTGAAAAAGAATTTATACCTAATGGGCATTTTCTGATTAGATATGAGTATGAAACTGAACAATTTAAAAGATAGAATTCACAGGCACAGATTTCACAGATTATTTCTGTTCCCTTGGGAAAGATGGGGGGGAAGCACTATATTCCATGTCTTCTAAAGATATTTCTATAAGATAAATCAGATTGTATAAAGTGGAGAAAAATGGTTTGCATTCCAAAAAAAAAAAAAAAACATTCCTCTTGGACCATGACAACTATGAACAAAACTATTCTCACAAAATTTCATTTTAATCGTCTTCTTTACAAAGCACAATACTTAAGACTTTTCTAAATACAACTTTAGAAAATGAAGCAAAAAAATAATCTCCATAGGTGCTTGGTCGAGTCCATGCTGAATGCAAAAGAATTTTTTTTTCAAAAGTGATACTTCCAAGCTTTTCAACATTCTCGATGGGTCCATTATGTAAAGAGTAAAAATTGTGGCTGTTTAGGTAGCGGCTCATCCAGTTCCTTGATGCAGAATCCTCTTGCTGGGTAGCCTGAGGAGCAGCAATGAAGCTGGACATATCAACTTCTCCTTCCAGAATTGCTTCTCCCTCTCCTTATACAAAGGAAGCCAATGGCCTGTATGAGGGGAAGACATCAGCCCTCTACATTCCATGTTGCCAGTGCCCCATGGGGGTGCTCCAACTGCTCAATTTAATCAACAATTCTACTCTCTATACACATTATATAAAACTGTATCATTAGGGATTTTCATAAGTAGATGAGAAATTTGGACGTCGAAGAATCCAATCTGCATTCTTAGATCACTAGGTGGTGAGGAATCTCTGAAATATTCAAGTTTAACACAGAAATGCTTAGAACTGTCAAGGGGTCCAGCAATGTTTTACGCTGCTCTTGGGAACTTGGCACTCCTGACCCCAAGGCTGCTGAAAAGACAATATATCTCGGGATGGGAATGGAGGGTGTGAGGTTTCCTCCCTTATACACTCCCCTTCCCTTAACTGTGCCCCCACCCAGGAAGACCAAGGTGTTAGGACTCTGTAAATACTTGGAGGGAAATAATGGCCTCAAGTAGCAAGGATGAGCACATAGGCAAGAGGAAGGCAGAGGGAGGGAGGGAGGAAGATAAAGGAAGAGATATTTATTTGTAATACTATCAATGATCAATAATGTGATTTTTTTGCATCACTTCTTCAGTATTATCAACTCTCATTCTTTGTGGCTGTGCAAATCTATTAATGTTTAGTAGTTTCACTATTAAATTCAGAAAATAGACAAAGCAGCCTTTGAGAAACACATCCAACATCTTCAGGGGCCATTAAGGGACCACCCCCTCCACCCCTACCCCTGAACAGTCTTGCAATACAGTAGGCTCCTCATTTTCAGCTAAGGATTGAGAAAACAGTTACATAGTCTAAGGCTGAACTGTTCATGTCCTACAAAGATAAAGCAGACAGGCAAACATCAGTTTCCTTGGGAAAGAAAAAACAACTCCATAAATGCAAGAAAGATCCAAAGGCTACACTTCAACAGACCCTCCTCCCATTCTCTTGGACCTGAGGAAGGGGTTACAAGTGAGCAAGGCAAATGACATTATGTGAATACAGTTTAAACAATAACACACACGGATAACCCAGGGCAGGAAATAATACAACTTTCCCCCCCTTGTTTTCATTTGCATTTTACTTTTATTTATTTTTGCTTTAATAATGCATATTCTGTTCACGCAAAAGGTGCAAAGGACAGAAAGCAGGGGTTTAACTTGGCTGATGAAAAATCAAGCAGGGATGACATTTCTAGTTTCATGAACAACCTAAAACTAGGAGAAACTTAGAAGTCACAGCTGGTACCACAGAGCATGCCAAACTTCACAGCTGTCTCCTCTTAGGACCTTTGGCTAGGGTGAGAGAAGCTTTGAAGACAGTGGCCTCTAGTGGACTTGGATAAGTGGCAGATTTTTTTTTTTTTTAATTTTTATTTTTAAATTTTTTTCAATCATGGTAGCTGCATCACAAAAGCTCCAATCAAGAGGGTGGTAAAAAGAAGGCACAGATCATTGCAAATACCAGATTTTCTCTTTCTCTTTTTGTAAATATACCATCATATATAAGCTAAAATTTCTCTTAGGGTGGTGGGGCTTGCTGGCAGGGGAAGGGACAGCTTGAACCTAAAATTGAATATGTAATAGAATCCTAATGGGGGGACAAAGAGCAAGGCAGCTCTCAGCCTGAAGCAAAAGAAAAGGACACTTGCTTCTGACTACATGTAGTACAAACACTAGGGGAGTCTGTGACAAAACACGATTAAAAAATCATAAAATTATAAAGCTTGTAAACGAATAATCTGAAATTACATTTTATTAATGGAAAATATCATCAAAATAGTACCACTATGGACTAAACTGCCTGAGTTTTCGTTTCGCATTGAGATCTCAAAGTAGAAAAGCCTTTAGCACAATTTTGCTCTGTGTAAGTCACAACAAGTACCAGCCCCGGGACTAAACCCTGGGGAAGATTCTCCTCTTGGATGGAATTTGTGTTGTGCTATCAAGACTTTTGTGCTAATCTTTCAAACAGGGACATGTTGAGGCAAACCTTTAATCTTTTGGCACAAGATTATTTTGGCTGGGGCAGAAAATTTGAGTCTCAGACTCAGGATGAATAATGTGACATTTCATTGATCAAGTATTCATTTTGATTGTAGAGCTTTCTTTATGTCATTCACTTCCATCTAGAAAGAGAAAAATAATGGAACAAAGTCATAATGAATCGGCTGGTTTTATAGAAGCTGAAAGATTTTCAACCTGGTTGACTGAAAGAAAATAATCAACCTGACAATTTTAAAGGTGACATGACATCTACATGGACAATCAGTAGCAATGCCAGAAGTGACATCAACACAGAACAGGCACACAGACACAAGGCACTAGGAAATGGTGAACATTTTGATTCTCAGGCTGCCAGGCTGCAAAGTTTGTCAAAAGCGGCAACAATTCCAGTTTCCTAGCCAGAGGGTAGAGCAGGCGGTCCTGACAGGCTGAGCCATCTGGCAGTGTTGGAAGGCAGGCTGTGGTTGGCCCAGGGGGATATCTGTCAGCACCCTCAAAGTGATGGGAAGCAGCTACCTATCCTTTGTTAAGCAACATGGGTCCCCATCACCACAAAGGCGCCAACTGGATGAAAGCCGAAAGTCCACCTTTGGTCAATCAGAACTCCCATAGATTCCCTGCCATTTGCTAATGATAGCGCTGAATCAGAGGCTACAAGGGACAGCGCTCTAATGCCTTGGCAGGACAGACATGCCATCAGGGAGCAAGCAAGAGCAAATGCCCCCAACCGTGGACAGCTGTGGCCCCTGGAGCCCTAGTGACCACATGACAGAAGCTAGCTGGCAACAGGGCCTCCCCAGGGTCATGCCCTCTGGCAGTTACTATAATGAGGCCTCTTGGAAATGGAGGTGGGGGAGGGGCTTTTTGCAGAGGAGATATTTAAGATAAATTCCAGGCTGGGCACAGTGGCTCACGCCTGTAATCCCAGCACTTTGGGAAGCTGAGGTGGGCAGATCACCTGAGGTCAGGAGATCGAGACCATCCTGGCTAACACCGTGAAACTCCATCTCTACTAAAAATAACAAAAATTTTGCTGGGCTTGGTGATGTGTGCCTGTAGTCCCAGCTACTCAGGAGGCTGAGGCAGGAGAATCGCTTGAACCCAGGAGGCAGAGGTTGCAGTGAGCCGAGATTGTGCCACTGCACTCCAAGCCATGGTGACAGAGTGAGACAGACTCTGTATCCAAAAAATATAAAATAAAAATAAAAAACAGAAAACAAAAAAAAAGAAGATAAATTCCAAATGAGAAACCCAATTTGGGGCACATTTACTAATGTTTCCCTTCCCTAAGATTTCCTGGAGGAAACGATGTGTCGTAAGCCTATACGAGTCTAAGAAAATGGTCACAGGAAGTGTATCCAGATCTGTAGAGAGGTAACAGTCATTTATTTTTTAAATAAAAGCCCTGACTCTGTCCTGCCCCACTTAGCCTAGGATTCACAGGCAGCAGAACCCCAAGGGACTCACCTGCAACCGAAGCCGGATTTTCTTTTCTTCATCCAACTCAGACAATAACTGTTTAATCTCTCGTCTGTAAAGCAAAAGGCAATGAAATTAACCAAAAGCCCAGACTTCCCTCATCAAAGATCAGAAACCTCTTATTATCACTACAAAATCCATGTGACCCTTTTTCACAAAGAAAATGTTGACAAAACATCATATTTTCTTTGCATTGTTACTGCTAAAAATTTGTTTCAGACAGAGAGGCTTGCCATTATTTTGGGGCCCCTAAAATACGTAGCCAGCAACTGGTGGGTCTGGAAGTGACCTTTGAAACCTCTTAGTCCAAACTTCTCCCAAAAGGAGATGGGGAAACAGAAGCCCAGCATGGTGGCCTGACTTGCCCAATGACTAGACTTCACGAATCCAGGTTCGTATTCTGTCATCTTCCCTATAACCATTCCTTTATTACAAAATTACTGGGCTTTAAATGTACTTATTATATATATATTTTTAGACAAGGTCTTGCTCTGTTGCTCAGGCTGAAGTGCAGTGACACAATCACGCCTCACTATAGCCTCAACCTCCAACACTCAAGTGATCCTCCAGCCCAGCCTCCTGAGTAGCTAGGACTATAAGCGCACACCACCATGCCAGGCCAATTTTAAAAATTATTTTTGTAGAGATAGGGTCTCACTATGTTGCCCAGGCTGGTCTTGAACTCCTGGGCTCCAGCAATCCTCCTGCCTTGGCCTCCCAAAGTGCTAGGATTACAGGCATGAGCCACTAAGCCTGGCTCTTCTTACAATTTTTATTGCAGATGTTTTTACCACTCCATATATATTTCCTTTATTTTATTTACTTTTTTTTTTTTTTTGAGACAGAGTCTCACTCTGTCACCCTGGCTGGAGTGCAGTGGTGTGATCTCAGCTCACTGCAACCTTCGCCTCCTGGGTTCAAGCGATTCTCCTGCCTCAGCCTCCTGAGTAGCTAGAATTATAGGCATGTGCCACCAAGCCCAGCTAATTTTTGTATTTTTAGTGGAGATGGGGTTTTACCATGTTGGCCAGGCTGGTCCTGAACCCCCTGACCTTAGGTGATCCACCCACCTCAGCCTCTCAAAGTGCTGGGATTACAGGTGTGAACCACCACACCTGGCCTATTTCCTTTAATTTCAACAGAGTTTTGAATTGCCAAAAGGTTACTGGTGTGTTTTCATAGATTCTCACAAAATCCTACATATTAAATCCCAAAAACTTGGGGGTAAAATAATTGGAGTAATGGTATGGCAATCATGTCTCAGAGAAACTGGCATGACTTAGGATCCACGGCCTAATGCCCTTTCCAGCACAAAATAATGAAGTGCACAACACTAACCATTCCACAAAGTGAGGGCTCTATACTTAGGACACTGCAACCATCCAAACACTGGGCAGAGAGCTGTCTTCCATTTTAAGATATCGAACACTCCATTTTACACGTACATTTTTACAGACTGGATTGGAAAATCAAGAAACAAAGATGGCTGAGACACCACAGTAAAATAAGGTGGAAGTTATATTGCATTTGCTTACTTCAGATGAACACCATGATGATCCCTATATCTGGGGCAGTGTCCCAGCCCTACTGTCAACATACTGGATTTATATCACAACTGATATGAACCAGTTGTGATTCATTACAGTATTTATTTAAGCACACATTATGCACCCATATCTCAGTGGGTACTACTTAGGACTTAGGAAGAAGGTGAGATCCTAAGCAAATGGTCCAACCCCAGGAGACTGGCAGGCAAAGCCTCAAGCAGTCCAGTTGTGGGGAGTTAACTGAGGAAAGCAGTCCACAGAAAGTCACTAAGTCTTGAACTAGTGAAATGAAAATGACTGTAAGTCTATGAGGAGGAAGAAAGATGGGGGAATTGACAGAGAAAAGCCAGGGAAAAGCAGGGAGGTGAGAACCAGCATATTTGGAGATGAGGAGAGCTGGCGTGGACTTAAGTTAAAGGCTAATAGGAAAGTGAAATGAAGAGCTAACACAAGAGACTAGTGGGGACCCACTGACCCTGGGCATGAAGGTCAGACTGATGTAGGCAGTGAAAGGCAGGCCTTGGAAGAGAGGCCACCGTGGGGTGTTGATTCAAGAGATATTGGCTGGGAAAAGACAATTCCCACCAACTATTTGCAGCTTCACAGTGGGGGAGAAACATAGTGTGGCAGCCCCGAAGCAGAGGCCATTTCAGACGTTCCAGGCACTTCTTAGAGGGTCCAAAGGGCTAAAGTCCTGAATTCAAGCCAGTCTGACGCCATGTGGTCCTATTCAGAAGGCCAAGAACCAGTGCTCTGTGGTGTCCTGGGGCCTCTGGGATGTCCTGTCTAGGCAAGGGAAACAGGTCACTTGGACATGGATGGGGCCTTTGGGTATCCAAATGAGTAACCTCCAGAGCCAGGTAGGAGCTGAGGACTTTAAGGAGTTAGGGGTAGCCTGGCTGCCCCAGGATACCTTCTCATGTACCATCCTGCCAGTCCTATATAATAATCTGATGGATCTCTTCCAGACTGGGGTAAGTCTAAGAGGCTACAATTCTATATGGTACCTCCCAGCCTGAGTAGAACACAACCTACTTAGAGCCACATTGCTCAAAGTGAGTTCCATGGAATCCTAGGATGCTCTAGCAAAAAAAAAAAAAAAAAAAAAAAGGTTCTGTGATTAAGCAGGTGTGGGAAACCTTGCATATGCTATTCTCTCCATCCTCCCAATGCAAAGCGAAGGCTCTCAGGAGCCCTTCAGAAAAGAAATTAACTTTGTTTAACCCAGTTATCCCCCAAAAGTGACCACAAAACACATTAGGGCCCTCTAGCCCCATAGCAGGAGGCAGGTGAAAGGCCTTTGCGGGCCCCAGACTGTCAGAGGGCTTCATCACTCTAAGTCTCTGGCTGCATCTCCTGTCATCACCCCAGACACCTCCTGATCCAAGGAGGCCAGTCACCTGGGGATGCGCTGACCTCACCAGGCTGCCCTGTGTACCCAGGAATCTACATTCTGTTCCTGCTGCAGGAGTAGTGTGCTCTTAGCAATCCTAAATCATCATTCAAAATCCTACCCAGGAAATACCTCTTCGAGATGCCTTCCCTGATTCTTTCAAGAAACAGCCAAGATCACTAAACTCTTCAAGCCTCAGTTTACTCAGAGCAGTGCCTCCCTACTTTTTTTTTTTTTTTTGAGATTTAAATGCTTTTCTTCTTAGCAGCCTGCTGAGAGCATCAGTCCCTGCAATGGACTCATCTCTCTATACCCCATGGCCAGCCTGTGCCCTTTCTGCACACAGTAAATCCAGCAAAAACATGCAACATAATTTAAGTATAAATTAAGACTCTCGGGATCTACACACACTCCCACCATTGCTGCCACCATCACCCAGGAGGCCAGGCCCACCCTCCAAGGCAGGCTGGGGTCCACGCTTTCAGAACTAGGTGCTGGCCTGACAGAGAGCAACCTGGGTGGCGGCTGCAAGAGTCCTTGGGCACTCACTTCTGCTGGTCCTTCATGTTCTCAATGATGCTCCTCAGCTCGCGGACCTGTGTCCTTAGCTCCTCCACAGCTGCCTGGCTACTGGCCGCAGGCTCCATCTTTGGTTTTCCTTCCGTGCTGAACAGAGACGGGGAGTTGGCTCTGTGTCCAGCTGTTCCCAAAGAGGATGACAGGGGGGAGGGTGCCGCCGAAGACAAAGGGGCTGGCCCACCACCACCTGCTGCCATGGTCCCCGGCTTGGGTGGCAGGGATGCTTTGTTGTCGGACACCTGTGATGAGGGAAGGCAGGGAGGATTCAGGGCCGGGGATTTGTGTGCTGCGCATTTGTCCTGGTTAGTCAAACTCTCCATTAACGCCACTGTCCCTGCCTCTCTCCACACATTCCATTCACTTATTCCTTCATCCACAAGCCACTAAGGGCCTGCCTGGTACAGGCCTTTCCCCCTCACTCACATGCCACCTTCTATGTATTTTAAATTTGACCTTCTTTCTGGACAGAGAGTTCTTGACTGGTGTAATATACCCATCGAGATGCCCAACCACATGTGGGCAGGCACCTGATGCCAGGCACCACGAACTCTGAAGTGAACAAGACATTAAGGCATTCTCCTGGTCTCCAGGGAGCTCAGAACCCAGTGGGGCACAGACAGACAGACAGACAGACCAATGCACTGTGATGTGGGGGAAGACTGCACAGAGGGAGGCGAGCATACAGAGCCCCAGAAACACAGAAAAGGAGCCAGCCATCCGGACGGGCAGGCATCACAAGCAGGAGCTGACAGTCCCATCTTAGAGAAGGACCAAGAAGTAGCCAGAGGAAAGGAGGGACACTTAGAGAAAGAAGCTGCAGGGGGAGAGAGCATGCTAGGCAAAGGTCTAGAGACCACAGAGCAAAATGCATTGGTGGGAAGCACTGCTAGAATGTCAGAGGGTGCAAGAGAGGGCCTTGGGGGTAAAGCTAAGGCTGGGAGGTACAAGCGGCTAGGTGAAAGGGCGTGAGGAGGGTACACTGTGCTGAGGACCATGCTGGCTGCAGAAGGGCCTAAGGGTTGGCAGATCTGGAGCTGGAGAGAACTGCTGGGAGAGTCTTACACAACATAAGCTAGAAGCAGTCAGGGTTTGACCCAGACAGTGGCTAGGAAAGACACAAGACAACTTTGAGTGACATGATGAAGGCAGGCTCAGTGGACATAGAGCATCAGGCATTGTTCCCAGTGCTGGAGGCAGGAGTGGGCCAGGAGGATGGAGTCCCTGCCCTCATATAGCAGATGGCTTGTGGGCAGGGAGATGTGATCCTGGACGGGATGCAGAGGGTGGAGGAGGAAAGACAGATCAGGGACCATGGGTGCAGATGGATGCACCAGGCATCAAAGTTGTACCTTTCATGGAAGAAAGAGCAGGTTGAAGAGCCAGATAATGATTTCCGTTTTTGAGACATTGGATTTTAGGAGCCCTTGGTGACTGGGAAAGAGGAGAGGAAGAGGGGACGAAGCAGAAGAGAGGCCTGGAGGAGATTCCAGAAGGAAGCCCCTGGAGGAGAGTCCAGAAGGAACGAAGTGGTGGCATACGTGGGTAAAGGGTGCTAAGAGGAAAACTGGGTGGGGTCCATTTGGTGGAGCCAGGGAGACAGAAACCTGCTCATGGCAGATGAGCACCTGGATAGGAGGTGAAGAATGTGGCCTGCAAGTTTAGGACTCTCTTTCCAGAAACTTGGCAGAGGCAGGAAGACAGGAGAGAGGGAGCATGCTCATGCAGAAGCCTCAGGGGGAGGTGGAATCAGGGAAGGTTTCTGTTCACTTTCCAGGACAGGGGAGGCCCTAAGCTACAAGATATGTTGAAAGAAAGAGTCAGTGAAGGGCCAGGCCGAAGATGGAAGACACCAGCCAGGGAGGCCTGATGGAGAAGTGTCCTGAGGAGGCCAGGAGGGCCCAGGAAGACAGTCATGGGTGAGAGGGAAGAGGGGTGCCCAGTAGGCTCCTGGGGGAGGAGGCACCAACAAGGGAGCTGGGAGGCAGGTGGGGAGGAGGGAAAAGAGTGGGACAGGATGTTGGGAGGTGAGGGTGTGAGCGACAGAGCAGAAGTGGAGGCTGGTGGTGAAGCTTGGCAACGTGGCTGCGAGACTCCCTCCAGCAGCAGGTGCCCAGCAGGCTACCCCAGCACAGGAGCCAAAAAGGGGCTTGGCTGGCATGGCGAGGAGGCAGAGTCTGGATTCAGGCTGTGCTAGAGGGAGAGACTGGGCAGAGAAAGCCAAAAGCAGATGGGCCATCATTCCCAGCCTCTCTGCTCGCCTTTTTTCTGCCAAGTTACCATTGAGGAAAAGCGCTCTCTGCTGCCAGGGACAGCACTCCGCCAGCCCATGCTTTATCGTTAGGAGTTAGAGTAAGAGGAAAGAGGAACTGACATTTATGGAGCGCTGATCACATGTTGGATGCCAGCTAGACAATTTGAACGACGATTGGTTCACACAAGCATTTTACCAAGCATGAAACTGGGGCTTAGAGAGGTGGCTGAGTAGTTCTCCAAGACTCAGAGGTAATAACTGGCGGAACGGGGAGTCAATTCCCTCACTGTCAACTGGATCCCTCAAGTCCAGCACTACCACTGTGGCTGCCTGAGTCTGAAGATTTATGCTCTCCTGTCCTTCTCTCCTTTGCTTGTCTGGGCTCATGCCTTTTCCTTTTTCCCATCCTGCAGCCTTGCAGACCTCCCATACTTCTGTGACCCACCAATGCCTTTGCACTGACTGACTTCCAGGCACTTCTCGAATCAATGCTTCTCTTGGCATTTCCTACATGACTTGCTCTCCTGGCCCATTTCGGCTACTGAGCAATTTTAAAGCCCTCACAGAGTATAGGCCACCACACTCCCTGATCAAATTAGTTCAAGCAGAATTTGTAAAAGCAGTGAAGGGCAGGACATGACAACTTGGGGGAGGTGAAATAGGCTAATGGGATAGAACTGTGCAAATCAGAACCGTGAAAACCCACTATTCACCAGTAGATGTCATTGTAGAGACACCCCAGGGATGTCAGAATGAAACTATAGGTATACCTATGGTCACCAGAAAAAGGGTCAAATCCAATTTCTGCAGATGGAATCCTTTTATAAAGAAAGAATGTTTCGATTTTGTGAATAATTACAATTGATTTGTTGTATAGGATCACGTTTTGCTTACTGTATCACATTTTTAAGAAAATCTACACATGTAAATTCTTACATCTATGGAGAAGGAAAATTCCATGGTAACCTTTGATTTCTTTGTGCTAATTCCTGCTTCAAGTGACTACAGTTTTCTGCTTTTAGACAGAAATAAGTTGTTAATATTCAGACAAAATAATTCCAGTCAACTGGGTTTTCTTAGTAGGAGAAAATGGAATTTTAAAATCTTGGTTCGTATTCATAGGAAGAAGAGAATTTGTACAAGATACTCCTCAAAAGTTACATGAAGTAGCTAAAAGTTAAATGTCTTCCTTGTTTCTCATAAACTAATAAAGTATCTATACTATTCCCTGGGAATGGAATGAAATTGAAATGTTTTTAGACTATAAATTTATCACAGAATATGAATCCAAATCAATTTTCTTTAAAAGACCACATTATTTATATTTACGATCTTCCAACTGTAATTTGTGACCAGCTTTGAACATAAAAGACAAGATCTATGGGCAGAGGGCACATCATTGAATAATGTCTTCTCTCTAGATACCTCAAGGCTTTTTACATTGTTCTGGTTGTGGTGATGGTGGTAGTGTGTGAAGGCATTTGTGAATGTATGTGTGATGGTATGAAGAGGAGATCAAACCATAAGATGAAAACATGGGAAATAAACAACTGAACTTGTATCTCAGGGATTCTGCTTAGTTTCAGAGATGGCAGCATGCCTTGGGATTTTGATTAGTAATGGAATTGCTGTCATTGAAGAATGACAAACACCTGCACTGTCTGCATATCTTTGTTTGGTTTATAACCCATCACTAGTACATGCATGAAATGATAGGGACACCCTCTCATGGCTGGTCACTCACTTGGGATATGGTAACAGTCTTGGAAGTTTTCTTTGACGCGTCCACTCCTCTGTGCGCAAGTGAAATGTGTTCCTCCTTATCCTCTTCGGGACTTGGGGAGTCGAAGATATCAGGGCTTGAAAGGGATGACTGATAAAGCCAAAAGAAAATGCTTTTGTCAGAATTATACCTTAGCTGACACCGCTTTTGTTAATATAATGCTGTATGCTTTCCAAAGCACTTGACACTGCTATTTTGTCTTCTCACGATAACCCTGAGGCAAAAAAGTGTGCTGTTATCCATGTGTTCAAGTCACATAGCTGGTTAGTGGCAGAACTGCAACTAAGAAGCAAGGTTTCCTAAACCAGGGATCTTGCCACTGATGTCCATCACTCACTTCATCCTTGCAAGCATCCATCGTCCATCCTTTCCTGCTGCTTCCTCTAAACATTTGCTACCATGTGTCAAGCACTGAGTTTTGTACTGCAGACTTAGTGACACGCCACACAGGATGCCTGCCCTCACAGGGCTGACAGTCCACCAAGGAAGAACACACAGGTCAATGAGAGGCTACCTCTAATCTGCCTCTCCTTCATTCCCTCCTCTTCCTTTTCCTTGATCTTTGGATTGCTAAATCTGCATGTGGAAGTGTCCTAAAGGATGTGTCTGAGAGAAAACCATTTCCAGGGACAAGGGCTCACCAGGCCTGTGGTCCAGCGACCAGTGTTTCCTCAGCCTGAGGGCACAGCATTGCTTGCTAGTACAACAAGCTCATACCTCCTTTGGTACCTGCTGTTAAATCTCTGCCCTCATTACTGCTGACAGTCAACATCCATTTTGGAGTCTGTATTGCCGTAGTATATTTACAGAATGGCAGCATCTTTTAGTAAAATATAGGACAACATCCCTGTTCTTTCTGCCTCACTGTGAAGACCACTGTAAAGATAAAAAAGCCAGATAAGGCTGGATGTGGTGGCTCACGCCTGTAATCCCAACACTTTGGGAGGCTGAGGCGGGAGGATCTCTTGAGCCCAGGAATTTGAGACCAGCTAGGCAACATGGCGAAACCCCATCTCTATGAAAAATACAAAAATTAGCCAGGTACGGTGGTTTGCACCTGTAGTCCCAGCTGCTCAGGAGGCTGAGGTGGGAGATCACTTGAGCCCCAGAGGTCGAAGCTGTGGTGAGCCACGAACATCGTACCACTGCCCTCCAGCCTGGGCAAAAGAGTGGAACCCTGTCTGAAAAAAAAAAATTCTGGACCAATTCACTGGAAGTCACTTAGTCATAGATGATCACTGGGCTAGAATTTCCCAATTTTAGAACAAAGCAAATCAGAGTTCCTATAGCAAGGAATCCTTTATAATGAAGAACCTTCCAGAGATCTCTTTGGACAAGCTCATCTTCAGCTTCATCTCTATGCTTTCTACACTGGTGGTAGAAAAACAGTCCCATCTAAAATCACCACTTGGTATCATTATACAAAAATTATATCCCAAAATATTGTATGTTTTCTTCTGTTTACTTAAGGCAGAAACCTAATGCATTTTAGGGAATTTTTAAGCAAAGTTTTCAATTCAACAGGTTTTATTTGTTAATCTTAATCTGAAAATCCAATTACCTAGAATAAAGTTTCCCCTACCACCAAGCTTTCTAATTAATCTAGGCTTAACTGCTTAGCCACCATGCCATGCCTGGATCCCTTCTTTTTGAAACTTTATTCAAAAAGCCAGTTCCCTCCAATATGACCTAGGGTTCATGAGCTGGCAATCAAAGCTTGCTCTTTGAATCCTATAAACATAAAGAGCTTCAACAAGGGTCAGAGGCCCCAGGCTGGGGAATCATGACTAGTGTATTTCCTCTGTCATATTCCCCAGTGGCCTTTGAGGAATACACTCAAATCCACTAAGCCTCCATTTGTCTGCGAAAAATCCACAGGTGCTAACTGGAAGAAGAATAAATAGGAATTCAATGTACAGATCCAAGTGGGGATGAATGGGAATGAAGGGAAGAGAATATAGTACTTATACTTTAAAGCACAACTATATTCTTTTGTTTTAAGTCTGCAAATGAAGTGACTTCATATAAAATGCCAAACTTTGAATCACTGTGCGGTAAGCTTCCTGCAGGCAGTGACCATGTGCTTTTCATTTCAGTCGTATCTCTGGTACCTGGCACAGCAGTGCCGAGCACATAGGGGACAGATGTCTATAAAGATTTGTTGAATGAATGTACAACTGTGTAGTCTGACGGCAGTGAAGATGGTATGTCCTTACCACATCCTCCAAATACATACGAACTCTCAGGCATGGGATGTATGGACCAAAGGTGGGACAAGAGATGGTAATTTAAACCTGTCTGTAATTCTGGAAGTCATGAGGCTCTCTAGACCTTGAAAAGTTGGGAAGAATTTGGAAGGAAGGCAAAAATGATGAAGGATTTATAGAGAAGATGGAGGAGGTAGGATTGAAACACAAAATATAGAGATACTAAGAAGCAACTAAACAGGTCGTGGGTATAAAAGGGGTGTTGAGGTGGGGGTGTGAAGAGGTGAGAGGGAGAGGGGAAAGAAGGTGGTGTTGACAGAGAAGTTTGTGTAACAATAAAAAAGTCAGCTACTTTTTAAAGTCTTTCTCCCAAAAAGGTGTCAATGCAAAGTTAGGTTTCTTTCACACTAAGAGGAAAAATAGGATGACTCAAACCATACTTCCAGACTCTAGATATGAGAGAAGAGGCTCCAAGGAAGTGACATTCTTTTTCTTCTAAATGATGACACCTTAGGTGGGATCAGTGATGACATAAAAATAGGAAGTGTCGTGGGAAACCTGCAAAAGGTTAATTAATTCCTTGGTGTATCTGGGTGGGGGTCATAAGGACTTAGACTCACCGGAACAAGGCAATGTGCTATATAGAAACAGAGAGAGAGAGAGAAAGATATTGATTATACACAAACACAACTTGTGGAAGGTGAGCTTGGAGGGGGCAGTACAGCCTGTGGCAAAAGCAAAGCATACATTTCCCTTTGACCCACTTCCAGAAAATTTTTACCCAAGTCAGTAATTTTATGGCAGCATCAAGATTTTTCTGCAGTGACATTCATTTCAGTGTTGTTTATAACGAGGAACTGGAAACAACATAAATGCCCAATAATGGTACACTGGCTAAACACTCACATACCAATAGGTTAGAAAAATGGGCAGCCATGAAATGTGATGTCAGGGAAGAATGCTGTCATGACTGGGGAGAAAGGCACACAACAGAACAGGAGAAAAGCAAGTTTCAAAACGATGCATACTATGTAATCCCATTTGTGAAGAAATAATTTTATATATACAAATAATTTTTTAAAAAAGCTAAGGGCGTATAGCAAAAAGTTAACAGTTCTTTGCACTGGGGAGCAGAATTACAGGTAACTCTTCTTTATACATTTTGTAGTTCAAATTTGGTACAATAAACATGTAACAGGCTCGCAATAAAAAGTCATTCAAAACAACCCAAACAAAAATCTTCTATGGGTTATCCTGAGTGTTCCAATCAGTCTTTCCTTCATTACCAGGGGCCTCATATGTTTGAAAACAATATCCTGAAAGTGTGCGTGGTATTCTGTGGAGGGGTACAGGCAATGGGGATTTGAGAAAGAAAGGTCTGGCCACTGCCTGGCACTATATAGGAGCAGATCTTTATTTAGTAAAGTTTTGTTTTTAGACCAAACCAGCCTCATTCTCCTTTCCCCACCATAAAACATGATCTTTGTTTCTTACCCATTTCATTTTAGTCTCAAATTAGAATCATTCTGGAAGAAAAGAACAGGAAGGTGGGAATAGGGAGTGCCTACCTTGCTGGCAGAAACACAAAGAACAAATAGAAAGAAATGGCGCTTGACTCAAGAAGACTCTGAAATCACTTTTGGTTGGCAGTGTATCTCATGGCTTCCCTCTCCTGTGGTGTCGTCAAATCGGCTGCTTCCAGAAGAGTCCTTAGCTAGAGTCTCTAATTTGTTCTGCTTTTCAGCTGTAGAGAAGTAAGGGGACATACAGTATGAGGAGACACTTACAGATGTGAGGGACTGGGATGGAGGCCGCCTTCCCGTAGCTTTTGGTCTGCTTGTGGTCGGATGACTGAGTTTCTCAGTAGATGACACCACGGAGTCAAAACCTTCTAGGTCTAAAACAAAAGTAAAACAGAGTTTTAAGAGCCAAAATAGGAGCAAAGGCTCTTATGATATGTCAGAGCACCTCTTTTCCTCAATAATAATCCTTTCTGTCTGGATTACACTTCATCTCTTACATCCTTTAGTCATTCAATAAACAGGATTCAAACTGAATGGACTAATCATTTCCTTCTTAGTTTAACAAGCTATTGCATGGAAGAGAGAGAAACAGGATTTTTCTTTTCCCCTTCTACAGCTATATCCATAAATCTCTAAAAAGCTACAGAAAGAGGATTAAAGGAAGAATTCTCTTTCTTCCACAAATCCAAGTCCATTTTAGTAGACAGAACACTCTGACAGCCTTGACACAAAAGGCAGTTTATTACAAGGTACAAGAGCCAAGGGCAAGTGGATGCCGGTCACTGATTACAAAAGAAGGGCAGCCCTGTTCCTCTTTGCTTGTGACGGTCTAGAGGCGGCTATGTAGTCCCATTTGAGTTACTGAGCAATATAGGACAGTATACTGATAGTCTATGGGAAACAGATTTTTCTCTTTGGATAGAGAGAGGCAAGTGAGAAGGCCTTTTGTGTTGCTGTTCCTCTTCTTTCCTGCTTGGGATGCTACTGTGTAAGGACAGGATGTCTGGAGCTGTGGCCATTTTGTGACCATGTGGCCATCTGGTCACAGGAAGGCAAGATAGAAAAATGGAAAATGCTCACCGGCCGCAGTGGCTTACGTCTGTAATCCCAACACTTTGGGAGGCCGGGGCAGGAGGATCACGAGGTCAAGAGATCGAGACCATCCTGGCCAACATGGTGAGACCCTGTCTGCTAAAAAATACAAAAATTAGCTGGGCATGGTGGTACACACCTGAAGTCTCAGCTACTTGGGAGGCTGAGGTGGGAGAATCGCTTGAACCTGGGAGGCAGAGGTTACAGTGAGCCAAGACTGTGCCACTGCACTCCAGCCTGGCAACAGAGCAAGACTCTTAAAAAAAAAAAAAAAAAAAAAAAAAAAGTCTTCTTGATATACTGATCGATCCAAGATGGCCGTTTAGGAACAGCTCAGGATTGCAGCTCCCAGTGAAAGCGCAGAAGGTGAGTGGACGCTGCATTTTTATTGCCCACAGACTAGGAAATTCCCAGGGCGGAGGAGCTCCACGGGTCGCCAGCGCGGCTGTTTCGGCCAGCGCGGCTGTGCCTGCCACCAGCACCGCTGCTTTGCCCCGCGCGGCTGCTTTGTCGGTGCCCCGGAGCAGCGGTTCTCCGTACAAAATACACCGGTCCGGGTGCCCTTCTGGCTGGCGACTGGAGCCATGGGAAGTCACCCATTCGTCTGTTTAAAAAGGGGGCTGAGCAGGGAGCCAGGACAGTAGATTCCAGGGCAAAAAAAGCCCCAGGAATCCCAGTGCCACTGTTTAAGCCAGCACAGTGAGTTGTCACATGGGAAAAAACACACAACGCGGCGCTTCTTCAACAGGCGACTGGAACACCAGCTTAAAAAAAAGAAAAAAAAAAGGCTCTGAGGCAGGGAGCCAGGCGACCAGGCTCGGCTGGTCCCACCCCCACAAAAGAACAGCAATCAGAAACTCTCTGGATTGAGAGTTTCACAGCAAGCGCAGCTGAACCCCGGATGGTCCAGCTCTGTGGGGGAGCAGCGTCCACCATTACCGAGGCAGCCCACCGCTACAGAGAGACTCCACCACAACAGAGGCGGGCCACCATTGCCAAGGCAGTTCTAACTACACCCATATAAACAGGACTGCAGGGAAGTTCACTCGGCAGCTGGGCAGAGCCCACAGCAGCTCAGCAAAGCCTGTACAGGCAGACAGTGACTAGGCTGCCTCCTTGCTGGGCAGGGCAGCTCTGAAGGAAGGAAAAAAAAAAAAAAAAAAAAAAAGAGAAGGCAGCAGCATAACCGAAACTCATAAAGCCCTAAATCCCTGGGACAGAGCACCTGGGAACAAAAAGCAGTTTATGAGTTCTGCTGCAGCAGACCTAAACGTACCTGCCCAGCAGATCCGAATGAACAACGGAGCTCACAGCTCAGCATTTGAGCTCCTATAAAGAAGAGACCGTCTCCTCAAGTAGCTCCCTGACCCCTATATATCCAAAGAACCACCTTATAAAGGAGAGATCAGATAGACACTTGGCGGGTATCCTTCTGGGACAAAGATAGCAGAAGAAGAAAACTGGTAACAACCCTTACTGTTCAGCAGCTGCTGCAGTTGAACCCCAGGCAAGCAGGGCCTGGAGTGGACCTCAGCAGACCTACAGCAGAGGGACCAGACTGTCAGAAGGAAAACAAAGAAACAGAAATAACCTCATCATCAACAAACGGAACCTCCACTCAGAGACCCAATCTGAAAGCCAGCAACTACAAAGCCGACAGGTGGATAAATCCTTAAAGATGGGAAGAAACCAGCGCAAAAAGGATGAAAACACCCGAAACAAGAACACCTCTCCTCCTACAAGTGATCACAACTCCTCACCAGCAAGGGAACAAGGTTGGATAGAGAACGAGTGTGATGAAATGACAGAATCAGACTTCAGAAGGTGGGTAGTAAGAAACTTCTGTGAACTTAAAGAACATGTTCTAACCAAACGCAAAGAAACTAAGAACCTTGAAAAAAGATTTGACGAAACGCTAACGAGAATGGACAAAATAGAAAGGAATATAAGTGAATTGATGGAGCTGAAAAACGCAACACGAGAACTTCGCGAAGCATGCACAAGTTATCAACAGCCGAATTGACCAAGCAGAAGAAAGGATATCAGAGGTCGAAGATCAACTCAACGAAATAAAATGGGAAGGCAAGAATGGAGAAAAAAGGGTAAAAAGGAATGAACAAAGTCTCCAAGAAATGTGGGACTATGTGAAAAGACCTAATCTACATTTGATAGGCGTACCTGAATGCGACGAAGAGAATGAGTCCAAGCTGGAAAATACTCTTCAGGATATTATCCAGGAAAACTTCCCCAACCTAGCAAGGCAGGCAAACATTCAAGTCCAGGAAATACAGAGAACACCACAAAGATATTCGTCAAGAACAACCCCAAGGCACATAATCGTCAGATTCACCAGGGCTGAAATGAAGGAGAAAATACTAAGGGCAGCCAGAGAGAAAGGTCGGGTTACCCACAAAGGGAAGGCCATCAGACTCACAGCAGATCTCTCAGCAGAAACCCTACAAGCCAGAAGAGAGTGGGGGCCAATATTCAACATCCTTAAAGAAAAGAACTTGCAACCCAGAATCTCCTATCCAGCCAAACTAAGCTTCATGAGTGAAGGAAAAATAAAATCCTTTGTGAACATGCAAGTACTCAGAGATTTTGTGACCACCAGGCCAGCTTTACAAGAGCTCCTGAAAGAGGCTCTACACATAGAAAGGAACAACCAGTACCAGCCACTCCAAAAACATGCCAAATGGTAAAGAGAATCAACACAATGAAGAATCTGCATCAACTAATGAGCAAAACACCCAGCTAGCACCAAAATGGCAGTATCAAATTCACACATAACAATATTAACCCTAAATGTAAATGGACTAAATGCCCCAATCAAAAGACACAGACTGGCAAATTGGATAAAAAGACAAAACCCATCGGTGTGCTGTATCCAGGAAACCCATCTCACATGCAAGGATACACAAAGGCTCAAAATAAAGGGATGGAGGAAGATTTACCAAGCAAATGGAGAGCAAAAAATAGCAGGAGTTGCAATTCTCATCTCTGATAAATTAGACTTTAAAGCAACAAAGATCAAAAGAGACAAAGAAGGACATTACATAATGGTAAAAGGATCAATGCAACAAGAAGAGCTAACGATCCTAAATATATACGCACCCAATACAGGAGCACCCAGATACATAAGGCAAGTTCTTAATGACTTACAAAGAGACTTAGACTCCCACACAATTATAGTGGGAGACTTTAACACCCCATTGTCAACATTAGACAGATCAACCAGACAGAAAATTAACAAGGATATCCAGGACTTGAACTCAGACCTGGACCAAGCAAACCTAATAGACATTTACAGAACTCTCCACCCCAAATCCACAGAATATACATTCTTCTCAGCAACACATCACACCTACTCTAAAACTGACCACATAGTTGGGAGTAAATCACTCCTCAGCAAATGCAAAAGAACGGAAATCATAACAAAGAGTCTCTCAGACCACAGTGCAATCAAGTTAGAACTCAGAATTCACAAACTAACTCAGAACCACACAGCTTCATGGAAACTGAACAACTTGCTCTTGAATGTTGACTGGATAAACAATGAAATGAAGACAGAAATAAAGATGTTCTTTGAAACCAACGAGAATGAAGACACAACATACCAGAATCTCTGGGACACATTTAAAGCAGTCTCTAGAGGAATATATATAGCAATAAGTGCCAACATGAGAAGCAAGGAGAGATCAAAAATTGATACCCTATCGTCAAAACTGAAAGAGCTAGAGGAGCAAGATCAAAAAAACTCAAAGTCTAGCAGAAGACAAGAAATAGCTAAGATCAGAGCAGAACTGAAGGAGATAGAGACACAAAAAACCCTTCAAAAAATCAATAAATCCAGGAGCTGGTTTTTTGAAAAGATCAACAACATAGACAGACCACTAGCCAGATTAATAAAAAAGAAAAGAGAGAATAACCAAATTGATGCAATAAAAAACGATCAAGGGGATATCACCACAGATTCCACAGAAATTCAAACCATCATCAGAGATTATTACAAACAACTCTATGCACACAAACTAGTAAACCTGGAAGAAATGGATAAATTCCTGGACACTTGCCTCCTCCCAAGCCTAAACCAGGAAGAAGCTGAAACCCTGAACAGACCCATAACAAGGTCTGAAGTTGAGGCAGCAATTAAGAGCTTACCACCCAAAAAAGCCCAGGTCCAGACGGGTTCACAGCCGAATTCTACCAGACATACAAAGAGGAGCTGGTACCATTCCTTCTGAAACTATTCCAAACAATACAAAAAGAGGGAATTCTTCCCAAATCATTTTATGACACCAACATCATCCTGATACCAAAACCTGGCAGAGACTCAACAAGAAAAGAAAACTTCAGGCCAATATCCATGATGAACATAGATGCAAAAATCTTCAATAAAATACTGACAAGCCGATTGCAACAGCACATCAAAAAGCTTATCCACCATGACCAAGTAGGCTTCATCCCGGGGATGCAAGGCTGGTTCAACATACGCAAGTCTATAAACATAATTCACCACATAAACAGAACCAAAGGCAAAAACCACATGATTATCTCAATTGATGCAGAGAAGGCCTTTGACAAAATTCAACAGCCCTTTATGCTAAAAACCCTCAATAAGCTAGGTATTGACGGAACGTATTTCAAAATAATAAAAGCTATTTATGACAAACCAACAGCCAATATCATATTGAATGGGCAAAAACTGGAAGCATTCCCTTCGAAATGTGGCACCAGACAAGGATGCCCTCTATCACCACTCCTATTCAATATAGTACTAGAAGTTCTAGCCAGAGCAATCAGGCAAGAAAAAGAAATAAAGGGCATTCAAATAGGAAAGGAGGAAGTCAAATTGTCTCTGTTTGCAGACGACATGATTGTATATCTAGAAGACCCCATCGTCTCAGCCCCAAACCTCCTGAAACTGATAAGCAACTTCGGCAAAGTCTCAGGATACAAAATCAATGTGCAAAAATCACATTCATTCCTATACACCAATAACAGACTTAAAGAGAGCCAAATCAAGAACAAACTTCAATTCACAATTGCCACAAAGAGAATAAAATACCTAGGAATACAACTAACAAGGAACGTAAAGGACCTCTTCAAGGAGAACTACAAGACACTGCTCAACGAAATCAGAGAGGACACAAACAGATGGAGAAACATTCCATGTTCATGGTTAGGAAGAATCAATATTGTGAAAATGGCCATACTGCCCAAAGTAATTTACAGATTCAATGCTATTCCCATCAAGCTACCAATGACCTTCTTCATAGAACTGGAAAAAAACACCTTAAACTGCATATGGAACCAAAAGAGAGCCCGTATAGCCAAGTCAATTCTAAGCAAAAAGGACAAAGCAGGAGGCATCACACTACCGGACTTCAAACTATACTACAAGGCTACAGTAATCAAAACAGCATGGTACTGGTACCAAAACAGAGATATAGACCAATGGAACAGAACAGAGGCCTCAGAGGCAACACAACATATCTACAACCATCTGATCTTTGACAAACCAGACAAAAACAAGCAATGGGGAAAGGATTCCCTGTTCAATAAATGGTGTTGGGAAAACTGGCTAGCCATGTGCAGAAAGCAGAAACTGGACCCCTTCCTGACACCTTACACTAAAATTAACTCCAGATGGATTAAAGACTTAAACATAAGACCTAACACCATAAAAACCCTAGAAGAAAATCTAGGCAAAACCATTCAGGACGTAGGTGTAGGCAAGGACTTCATGACCAAAACACCAAAAGCATTGGCAACAAAAGCCAGAATAGACAAATGGGACCTAATCAAACTCCACAGCTTCTGCACAGCAAAAGAAACAGTCATTAGAGCAAATCGGCAACCAACAGAATGGGAAAAAATTTTTGCAGTTTACCCATCTGACAAAGGGCTGATATCCAGAATTTACAAAGAACTAAAACAGATTTACAAGAAAAAAACTAGCAAGCCCATTCAAAAGTGGGCAAAGGATATGAACAGACACTTTACAAAAGAAGACATACATGAGGCCAACAAACATGAAAAAATGCTCATCATCACTGGTCATCAGAGAAATGCAAATCAAAACTACATTGAGATACCATCTCACGCCAGTTAGAATGGCAATCATTAAAAAATCTGGAGACAACAGATGCTGGAGAGGATGTGGAGAAACAGGAACACTTTTGTGCTGTTGGTGGGAGTGTAAATTGGTTCAACCATTGTGGAAGACATGTGGCGATTCCTCAAGGACCTAGAAATAGAAATTCCATTTGACCCAGCAATCCCATTACTGGGTATATATCCAAAGGATTACAAATCGTTCTACTATAAGGACACGTGCACCCGAATGTTCACTGCAGCACTGTTTACAATAGCAAAGACCTGGAACCAACCCAAATGCCCATCAACGATAGAGTGGATAGGGAAAATGTGGCACATATACACCATGGAATACTATGCAGCCATCAAAAATGATGAGTTTGTGTACTTTGTAGGGACATGGATGAACCTGGAAACCATCATTCTCAGCAAACTGACAGAAGAGCAGAAGTTCAAACACCGCATGTTCTCACTCATAGGCGGGTGTTGAACAATGCGAACACATGGACACAGGGAAGGGAGCACTACACACTGGGGTCAGTTGGGGGAAATAGGGGAGGTACAGTGGGGGGTGGGGAGCTGGGGAGAGATAGCAAGGGGACAGATGCCAGATGTAGGTGACGGGGAGGAAGGCAGCAAATCACACTGCCACGTGTGTACCTATGCAACAATCTTGCATGTTCTTCACATGTACCCCATAACCTAAAATGCA
Source organism: Sapajus apella (assembly GCF_009761245.1). Taxonomy (NCBI): domain Eukaryota; kingdom Metazoa; phylum Chordata; class Mammalia; order Primates; family Cebidae; genus Sapajus; species Sapajus apella. The sequence continues at coordinate 15,265,806 of NW_022436957.1, forward strand.
ATAAAATAAATAAATGGGGGAAAAAAAAAGAAGAAGAAAAGAGAAAGAAAATGCTAACTGACAATCCCAATCAATGGGTTGCAACTCTGAGATGATCTAGTGCCCAGACTTCTTGCCATATGAAATTAACAAACCCCTGCCATTTCAGCCAGTTTTAATCAGATATTCTTTATTTGCAGCTAAAAGCATCCTAACTTCCATAACTGCAGCTATACTAGGCCCAGGACAGGGAAGTTAAAAAAACAAACGATGTGCATTTCCTCCCACTTTATTTTCGGAAGAATTCTTTTGCTGATGGTTATTAGTGGTCTGGCTGTGTAACAACTTTATTCTATTAATGAACACGCAGGTGTTATCTGCAAACTATTTTCTTTAGTGGAACATGCGAAAATCAAGCACAAGTCACTGGTCAGGAGATGCCATTCAATTACACCTGGGATTCTATTAAGTGACATTATCCTGATGAATGAATAATTACTCAGGGCAAGGCAAGTATAACCAAAGGTTAACCATCTGCAGAGATGGCACAAAGAAAAACATCAGTGGTGCTCTGAGGCCAAGAGGGAGCCCATCAGCACCCAGTACCTGAGTACCCACCTATCCAGCTGGCTCAGCAGGGTGCCAGGAGGACCCTAAGTCGGGGGAGGGCAAAGAACCCGCTGCTAGGATGTACTTCTCCATCCAGGGGTGGCTCACTGGGCTGACCCCTCTCAGGGGCCTTCCCTTTAAGAGAACCTTATTATTTTTTTCTTTCTTTTGTTTCCCTCTTTTTTTTTTTTTTTTGAGACAGGGTTTTGCTCTGTCTCCTAGGTTGGAGGGCAGTGGCACAATCTTGGCTCACTGAGGCCTCAACCTCCTGAACTCAGGTGATTCTTCCATCTCAGCTTCCCTACAGGCACACAACACCATACCTGGCTAATTTTTGTATTTCTTGTAGAAACGGGGTTTCAACCTGTTGCCCAGGCTGGAGAAACTTATTTTCTTAAAAGGTTCTCCTCCAGACTCTACCCTGGGACTCTCCTCTACTAAGCCCATGTTGTCCAAAATGAAAATTTACCATTACACACTTGGATGGATGCAAAAACCCACCATCTGACATGAACATCCCCCCAATTCATCTTTTTAAATCACTTTTCCCTGATGACAAATGTAATACATGACCAGTGTCTAATTTTTAAAAAACAAAATATGAAATTGTAACAATAAAAGAAAGTCAACTATAATCTTACCACATCAAGACAAGCACTGTTAATATTTTGGTATATTTTCCTCCAGGCTTTTTTTCCTATAAATAAATAGTATAGCTCATACTATTTGTAATATTACATTCTGCTTATTTCACTTAACCTGATATGCCATATCTCTAAAAATTCTTTGTAAATATTTTAATAGTTGTTGTACTGTAATTAATCAATCCCATTTGTTGGATAATTAGTTTCCAAATCATTTCCCCCTCCTATTTTTTACTGTTATGGAAAAGCACTGCACAAATAGCCTTGTATGTACTCTACATACAACGAGTTTAGCAGGTTATCCATGCAGATCTCCAACTGTTCTGGAAGAAGAAAATAAGGCCCAGGACAGGGAGGTTTGTTGGGGGTGGGAGGCTGGTGGGGGAGGACAGAGACAAAATGAGGGGCAGAGGAAGGCTCGGAAGGCTCGCAAGAGGAGAGAGGACAAAAAACCAAGGAGCAGATGCTGACTGGCAGCCAGGGGAGGAGATGGAAGAGAGGGCTGTTAAAGGTTCCAGCAAACAGGCTGCTGCCAAGGGCCTTGGCTGGGAGCTACCAGGGGCAGAGCTGGACAAACCTATGTCATGGCTCTGTCCAGAGAACCAAAACAAGCTCAGGAGCAAAAGCTGAGCAAGATGAAGTGACTGAAGAACAACAAAAGGTGAATTAACTCTGCTTCTCCACCTTGGCTGCATGGAGGAATCACCTGGACAATTTAAAAAGACAAAACACCACTGCACCCCAGGGATTGACTCACCCCAACTGGGGTGCAGCCTGGGCACAGGAAGGTGTCCAACTCCCGGGTGATGTGAACATGCAGCAAAGGCTCAGAAGCACTGCTCTAGCAGAGGCTAGGGGCCGTGGGAAGGTTCGGGGGTGAGGATTTGACCAAGCGGAGGAGTGGAAAGGTCACCCAGTGACCGACAGGGTGCTCCAGGGCCCAGTGAATAGACAGCCTGCCTGGGCTCTCGAGCAGTGGGTCCTCCCATGGTGGGCTGAGGGGCGCTGGCCTGATTTGGAGGGCCACAGAGGTGCTGGAGCACTTGACCAAAGTGGTGACCAAAGGCTCAGATGACTGGTGGCAGGTCAGACACTGCAGCTGGAGCCAGGAAGAGGCCCGAAATGTGACCCAGCATAATGGGTGGGAGAGGAATGTAGGGAGCGAGGGGAGGGGATGGGACAGCTTCGGGTCCTCTCGGGATGGACTTGGTAAGTCCACTTGTGTGCAGGGGTGGACAAGTTCATGCCAGGAAACTTCTGTCAAGATTCCAGGGAGGATTCCATCTTTGACGCCCCCACACCCTCCCGGGCCCACTGAATTAAGTCCACCTGGGAGTTTAGGATTTGACAATGTGTGAGGTAGCAGTCTGTAATGAATCACACTTTTAAAACAACCCAGAAGTGTGATGTCTGTCTCTCGCACTTAGGCTGTGAGCCCCAGGAGGGCAGGAACTCATCCTTGTGTTCTCTAAGTCTAGAATGTTCCTGGATAAAACATGCTGGCTCTTTTGTCAATGAAGAAGTAAGTGAACGAATGAACAAATGATTGCAAGAAAAAAACCAAGAGCGTAACTTACAGAAGTTGCTCCTAGCAGGACATGAGCAGCTTTGAGGCTGAAGAACCATTCTCTGCTATGGATGCAGAGAAGGCTGACTTTTTACTGGTTGAGGTTTGCACTACGAAGGTCTAGGCACATTGAAGCCTGGCCACGCTTAGCAAATGTCTCCAGGACAGTTGGCAGAGAAGACTGCTCTATTTCTATCACTCATGAATAAGAGAAAGGTCCGAGCCCCTCAGGGGAAGCCACTCTTAATCTCTTAATGTACTTTTTTTCTTTCTTTGAGACAGAGTCTTGCTCTGTCACCCAGTCTGGAGTATAGTGGTGCAATCTCGGCTCACTGCAACCTCCACCTCCCAGGTTCAGGCAATTCTCCTGCCTCAGCCTCCCTAGTAGCTGGGATTACAGGCGTGCACCACCATACCTGGCTAATTTTTGTATTTTTAGTAGAGATGGGGTTTCACCATGTTGGTCAGGCTGGTCTCAAACTCCTGACTTCAAGTGATCCACCTGCCTCAGCCTCCCAAAGTGCTGGGATTACAGGTATGAGCCACCACACACCCAGTTTACTGCACATTTCTGCTAAGTTTAACTTTCTATAGTTTTAGTTTGGAAAGAGCACTTTTTGGAAACAGCAGCCAAACCAAACTGCCATACAGAAAAAAATGCACCAAATATGAGATTGCTTGCTGAAAAGGGAACCTGAGGTTACCCTGGCATGTTTCCTTAGACCATGAACTGTAACACATTTCTGCTTTCTGACAGTGAAGGGGAGAAACTCTCTAGTACTGTCACATCACTTTTCAGTGGCACAGAGCACGCATCTCATGACTGTGGCCATGGTAGCTACAATTAAGGCAGAATTTCCATGACTAACCCATCGTGGTGTGGAGAAAATGTCCCAATTTTCATGGTGGTTTTGAAATGAATCAAGCTGAAACTTGATATGAGCTTTCTCAGCCTGGTTGGGAATTTTTCCTCTTAAAAGAAAAAGGTTTTAATGCTCCTAAGCCAGTCCAAAGCTATTAAACTGGCAAATGCTAGGGTATTTTTAAGAAGTTAGTTTCATAAGGATGAGAGGCCTCTGGCTTTTGTGATACTTGGATGACAAACTCTCTGCAGACATATGGGGATAATTCATGTTGGGCACGATGGCGTTGGCTTGTAAAGGGCCTCTGACTCTTCATGGCAGATGGAGTTGCCCATTTTCCATGAACTTCAGTCACACCCTATTTGGTTCAATTAGAAAGTGTAGTCTCATTTTCCATGGATAGGAGGAATGGTACCAGTGACCGCAGGTGCACAAAGCACATCCAGTGAAGGCACAGAGGAGAAACAGTCAAAAGGCTAAGTTCAGGCTAGCTGTCACCAGCAGAGTTCTTTGGGAGCTCCTAAATGGTTCTCTGCATTCATTTATAGCGTGTTGCTGTGGACTTTAAAAAAAGCTTTAGGATAGAAGTTTGCCTACAGCTAAAACCTGGCAATGTTACTACCTCCTAATATCTCTGGAAGCTGTCCCTTCTCCACACCCTGTCTCAGATTATTAAGGTGGCTCAATTTCTTGCTTGGAACCACTGTAATAATTTCTCACTATAAGCCCCTTACCACTCGCATGCTGCCCCAGAGAGGTGTACAGTCCCGATCTGAGTGTGTCCCTTTAGGGCTTCCTCTCCCCACTAATTCCTTCAGTGCCACAACTGGGGCCTCTTTCAAGAAGCCAGAGTGCACCCTAAGGCCTGGGTTGGGTGCATCCCTACTCACCCATCACCCTGATCTCAGCACTTAGTACCCTGTACTGACATTCTCTGCTGACTTCTCTGCCTCCCCCACCAGCCAGGGAAGAAGCTACGGATTTTCTCTCTGTTTCCCTGGACTTAAGATCACTCCTGGCTTGCAGTGAGTGTTCAAAAAATGATTATTTAATACATTAACAAACAATCTTTCTAGGCTTCAGGTTTTCCAGTAGGAAAAAAATGAGAGAAATATATGAGCCATCAGCTTCATAAGGTTATTCTTTCATAAATGAAAGACTATGTGAAAACCCTTTCAAATCACGCTGATAGAATTCTGTTTTCATGTACCATTAATGGAGCTGTGGGATTTGGAAACAAGGATCTAAGAGCAAGGCTAGAAATCCCCCACCTCTACCTTTTTTTTTTTAGGTCTAAAATGAAAAAACCCTAAACCCACAGGGCTGCAGGTACTTTCTCTGCATTGCAGAGGCATCATGAGGCAGTCTGGATGGGAGGAGGAAGTCTCACTCCAAGCGTCATTTGACTGGTGTGGAAAATCAGTGCAGACTATCGAGACAGGCCCATTATTAGGGAGTCAAACGAACACCTGTGTTAGCTGAATAACTAAATGAAATTATTAGCAATGATTAGATTCTGCAGGAAAATAAGCCCTCCAAAACATGTAAGGATACAGCAGATCAGCTGTTGTGGTTTCATTTATAATCCAGGTGTGAAAATTTTGCAGGACACAAGCTGCTGAAAGTAAGTTAGTTTTGAGGGGTTGGGGTTTTTTTTTTTTTTTTTAAGAGACAGGGTCTCACCCTGTCACCCAGGCTGGAGTGCATGTAGTGGTGTGATCATAGTTCATGGTATTATAGCTTCAAACTCCTGGGGTCAAGCAACTCTCCTGCCTCAGCCTCCCAAGTAGGTAGCCACCATACCCAGCTAATTTTTGTTTTGTCTTATTTTTTGGTAGAGATAGGATCTTGCTATGTTGCCCAGGCTGATCTCATACTCCTGGCCTCAAGCAATCCTCCTGCCTCAGCCTCCCAAAGCACTAGGATTATAGACATGAGCCACTGTGCCTGGCCATAAACAAGTTTTGTGCTACTGTTTTGAACTCCATGTGCCAGCCATGCCACTACTAGATGCTTCACATGCACACACCCTCATTCCATCTGCACAAAACCGCATGCTGTGTGGGCATTACTATACTCCACAAAGAAAGAGATGGAGGATCAGAGGTTAGAAAACGTGCCCAAGGTCACTACCAACAAGTAACAGGGCCCGCACACAGATTCCTATCCAAGGGATTCTTTCCACTACAGAATGTTGCTTGTTTTTTTTTTTATTTTTATTTTATTCAAATGTGTTTTGAAATGGGCAGGAAAAAGGGCTTCTTCAAGGCACTCTGTGGCAAGAAACATAAGGTGTTAGGCAAGTTAACAGAATGTTTGGCTATTCGATACAAGCAACTTCTACATCAAAATGTGTCGCTCAAGAATAAGAGCGGGAGATACAATGTTTATTTGCTCATTAATTTAATCAAACATTTATTATTTACTTTGTGCCAAGCATAGGGATAGTTTTGAGAATGAACTTACAATCATCCTATATCAGCACTGTCCAGTAGAACTTGCTGTGATGACTGAAGTCTTCTATAATCTGGACTATTCAAATGGTAGCCACTAGCCCCACATGGCTACAGAGTGCATGGATTATGGATGAGTACAGCTATTTAATTAAATTTAAATAGTCACACATGGCTAGTGGCAATGAAGACTGTATATTATGATCCTGCATCTTGGTATTTCTCCTCACTTATGCTCAGCCCATTCATTCAGTGGCTATTTACTGAGCATACACTATGAGCCAGGCACTGGGTTAGGCAAAGGGGATACAGGGGTGGAAAACAGTCACATTCTCTGCCCACATGGAGCTAAGAACCCACTGAGGGACACATGCTTTTTGTTTGTATAATTACAAGTTCTGCTACTTACTATGAAAGAATAATAAAAGATGAAATTAGGCCAGGCGTGGTGGCTCACGCCTATAATCCCAGCACTTTGGGAGGCCAAGGCGGGCAGATCACAAGGTCAAGAATCCGAGATCAGCCTGACCAACATGGTGAAACCGCATCTCTACTAAAAATACAGAAAAAAAGCTGGGGATGGTAGTGTGCACCTGTAATCCTAGCTACTCAGGAGGCTAAGGGAGGACAAGTGCTTGAACCACGGAGGCAGAGGTTGCAGTGAGCCGTCGTCGCGTCACTGCACTCCCGCCTGGGTGACAGAGTGAGACTCTGCCTCAAAAAAAAAAAAAAAAAAAAAAAAAATGTGAAATTACCAATGATAGCATGGGGACCTAATTTAGATCAGGGAAAGGGGACATATCTTACTGCAGTCTTGCTTCGAGGAGAGGTAGTGATTCACTCGGACTGATGACAAGCAATGTTAAGTGGGGAAAAGTGGTCTCCACAAATAGCATTCCTTTAAAAATTGCTCACTACAGGCCCATATTTGCTATGCAAAGTGATCTGATACATAATCTAATTCTCTACTGGAAACAGTGGTTACATTATTATCCACAGGAACATAAATTGGCACAACCTTTCTGCATGCCATTTGGCAATACCTATTACAAAATGTAAATGTGTACACCTTCAGATATATCAATGTCACTTCTAGAAATTAATCCATAGAAATGTTTGTGCAAGTATAAAATGATATATTTATGAAGCCAGTATACTTTCTAAAATAATTTTGGAAACCCTCATATAGCCTCCTCACACATAACAAGTTGAAATCTAAACTTTTATGTAAGTTTTACTCACAAGGGATGTAATTTCCGTCATATTCTAAATATTGAGATTTTAAAATATAACTTATATAGATTTCTTAAATATATCCAATATATATTTGAACACTGCAGCAATTTAACCACCATCATCATCCATTTAAAAATATCATTAGATTTTAACAGTTGGAAATTTTACATAATTTCTTTTCCTCCTTAAATTCGTATTTCCAACATCTACTGCTGAATTTTATCCTAATGTATTTTCAAGTCTGTTGTTAATTATTTTGTCATCTTTCTATTGTAAAAACATGTATAGAAATTGAAACTTAAGACTTTTTCTTTCCTGAAATCATAAGGCTCTAAGTGTAAAAATTATTTTTCTTCTGGATTGAGTTCTCATTACAATTATTATTAGTATACAAATGATCAGAACATAAGTATACACACATACCACACATTTTGATAAATAATTTTTAAGCATGACAAAACAATTTTATTTGGCTTTTCCCCCGAACACTTCATGTGTGTATGATTATTAATACCAGAAAGAGATGGTTTGGTATCAACTCTCTATTTTTCATTTTAGAGACACAAGTGCCAAAAAAATTTGTTCACTTAAATAGAAGTAGATGGAATGGAGGCCAGCTGTGGTGGCTCATGCCTGTAATCCCAGCACTTTGGGAGGCCAAGGTGGGTGGATCGCTTGAAGTCAGGAGTTCAAGATCAGCCTGGCCAACATGGTGAAACCCTGTCTCTACTAAAACTACAAAACAAATTAGCTGGGTGTGGTGGTGCAGGCCTGTAATCCCAGCTGCTCTGGAGGCTAAGACAGGAGAATCGTTTGAACTCGGGAGGCAGAGGTTGCAGTGAGCCGAGACAGTGCCACTGCACTCCAGCCTGGGCAACACAGTGAGACTTTGCGTCAAAAAAAAAAACCCAAAAAAGTAACTGAGATGAAAACATATATATATATTTTTTTTTCTTTTTTTTTTTTTTTTGAGATAAAGTCTCACTCTGTTGCCCCGAATGGAGTGCAGTGGTGTGATATTGGCTCACTGCAACCTCCACCTCCTGGGTTCAAGTGATTCTCCTGCCTCAGCCTCCCAAGTAGCTGGGACTACAGGCGCCCACCACCACACCTGGCCAATTTTTGCATTTTTAGTAGAGACAGGGTTTCACCATATTGGCTGGGCTGGTCTCGAACTCCTGACCTTGTGATCTGCCCACCTCAGCCTCCAAAGTGCTCAGATTATAGGCATAAGCCACTGCGCCTGACCAGAGTGGAAATAATTTTGTCATCAATGTCACTCAATTTTCTGAACTCCTTGCAAATTATACACCAAAAATTAGACCACAGTCTAGCATCACCAGGAATTATTATTTTTAAAAGTCTACCATCAAACAACTTACTGGGTACCTCCTTCAATGTCACTGGAAGCAAAGAATTACTAACCAACTGATTTGAAAACAGAACTTGCAACCTGGAACTTGCATCTATGTCAGGGTTTGCTCTAGGATCTCAAACTTACTTAGGATGGCAAACATCCTATTCTTTTACATTTCCCTGTAATAACTTGCATTAAAAAATCAAAAGAATTCTTTTAAAAGATGAATGAGTACTTTTTAAAACTTTACAAAAAGTTATGCTCATGAGCCAGGTGCAGTAGCGTGCCTACAATCACAGCTAGTCAGGAGGCTAAGGTGGGAGAATCACTTGAGCCCAGGAGTTCAAGTCCAGCTTGGACAACATAGTGAGACCCCATCACTAAAAATTTTAAAAAATCAAAGTTATACTCATAACCTCTTAACAATTTCTTAAATCTCCATATAGCCATCAAATCATTTAAAAGCAAAAAAAAAAAAACCAAAAACAAAAAACAACAACAAAAAAACACCTATATTAGACCGTAGAAGGGGCCAAATTATCCATTCTAGATTAAAAGAACAGAACTAAAGATACTGAAGAGCCAAAGGAAAGAATAAGCTACTTAATTTCAAAGAGGATTCAGAGGCTACCAAGCCAGCAGTTTTCTCAATGTCTAGAAAACTCAGCTAAAAGAAATGGGCAGGGTTACAGAAACATAGACTGTGAGGCTGCATTGGGTTATTTCTTTTATAATTTTCTGTAGAGACAGAGTTTCCCTATATTGCCCAAGCTGGTCTCGAACTGGTAGCCTCAAGCAATTCCTCCTGCCCCAGCCTCCCAAAATGCTGGGATTACAGGAATGAGACCCCATGCCCTGGCCTGAACTGGGTTCTTCATAATCATTTCATCCAAACCCCTAGATTAATTATGAAAGATCCAAGGAGGTGCAATGGTGTGCTCGATGGTCAACTTCAGTGGGATGAGCAGCCAGAGCAGAGTGCACACTTCTTTTTGGAGTGCAAGATGTAAAGGTAATTTCATCTTCTTTAACAGCACTTAACCTAGACAGAAGAGGAGCAAGGCCAGGTGCAGTGGCTCCTGCCTATAATTCCAGTACTTTGGGAGGCCGAGGTGGGAGGATTGCTTGAGCCCGGGAGTTTGAGACCAGCCTGAGCAACACAGTGAGACCCATCTTTACAAAAAAATGAAAAAATATCTGGGCTTGGTGGTGCACACCTGTGGTCCCTGCTACACGGGAGGCTGAGGTAGAAGGACTGCTTGAGCCTGGGAGGTTGAACCTGCAGTGAGCTGTGAATGCACTGCTGCACTTCAGCCTGGGCAACAGAGCAAGACCCTATCTCAAAAAAAAAAAAAAAAAAAAAAAAAAGAAAGGAGCAGTCTGATACTCATAATATAAAACTTTAATGCATATGTGAAACAATAATATTCTAATGTCCAGAATTACATGGAAGCCAAAATTACACTGACTACAAAATTTGAGGAGTAAAAACCTCCTGACTCAAAGCCTAGTGTGCTTTTTACTACCCCAGGAGGGACAACAGTCCCCCAAAACTGCTAGAAGGGGCTGGCAGGCTCCCATTCAGCAGCCTGGGTAACTCGATGAGCTATTTCTCATTTGTAAACATAAGGAGAAGGGAGAAGACTGAGGTAAAAAGGATTTAAAGTGCTCTTAAAAATCTGACACTCCACGACTTTTTCTTAGGAAAAAAATTACAAGTAATCCTATCTCTATCAAAAAAAGTTAATCTGCTAATTGTACATTTCTGGACACTAAGTTTTTACCTGAGCTACGGCTTCAACACCTGACTCTCTCTAGGGCCTTTTCCTTGCCCCCAACATTTCTCCTTCCTGCCACCTTCTATCTCTGCAGATATGAGCTGGACCTGTGGTTTTCAAAAGTTGCCAAGAACTGGCATGTGTCCATGCCAAGGTTATCACCAGTCATAATGCACCGAGAAACAGATCAACATTGTGAGTTTCCCATTAAGCTAAATGTGTTCAATTTTACACTTGGAGATTATACCCTTTCCAATAGGAGATGGCATTTGTTTATTTCTGAATGTGCATCATTAATAAAAGAAAAATCAAGCAGTCTCCCAAATTAAATGCCTTTTTTTTTTTTTGGTAAATGAGTCTGTGAAATTCCAAACAGTATGAACTTCAGGGAGACATGAATCAGCCTGGGGAGACGAAGAGAGTGTCACTACAGGTTACACAAAGGTAAGCTTGGTTCTAATCAGGGCATCCTGCTAACCTCGAACTCCAACCTTCGCTTGCCACCACTAAATCCAATGATCTTTTAATGGGGCCCATCAATGTCACTCTCTAACTGCTAATCATTTTTCTTTTGTAATGAATCAAACTTTGCAGGCTCTTAACCTTGGCCAAGGTTTCCAAGACCATGCTTTAATAAGAGTCCATGGCTAAATAAGGATTTTGATAATTTACATAATAAAGTAATACTAAAACAAAATACTTAATAAAATGTCATGTGTCCATAATGCTTTTAATGTGACAAAGGGATGCCTGAGCATGATTTTCTGGTAGCTTGTACATTCCTCTGGATATTGGAAAATGGAAGTAAAATGGAAGCCATAACCAGGCTCTTCCAATCCATGAGCCCACAGCCAGGGAATGGGGGGAAGGGGGCACCCCAAGCCAAATAAATGTCATGTGGGATCTGAAAGCTGAACATCACCTGTTCCCTTCTTGCTTCTGCATTCATTTTTAGCTCAGAGGCCTCTGTGGAGTATACTGTGGATGCAGCAAAGGTTACTATACAAGTCTCTTTGTTCTATGAGAATACTTTGAATCTACTGGGTGTACCTCCAGATTTGCATTGTTAAATCTGGAGGTACACCCAGTACCTCCAGAATACAGCACTAGAATATGGTCTCAGCATGTAGAAAAGGTAGAACCACTCAGACATCAGACTGAATGACGAGCAAGAGCCCTGGCCACAGAGATGCAGCTGATCACAATACTAGGGGAGGGAGGCCATGCTGACTTTGCATATAGGTGAGCTTTTGGGGCTGCCTGCAAGTCCACAAAGCTACTAGGCTCTGTGACCCTCTCCAAGCCAAGAGCCATCTGAATTGATGCTCCCTAAATGTCACTCTACTTCTCTCAGGTCAGCTATTTTGCAGGCTGGTGGGTATAGAGCACTTGGGTAGGACAGCACCAATTTGCTCTCTGTATTCTGGAATAATACATACCACCGAATGCACTGCTCCAATGAGGTTCTGCAACATTTGCCATCATGTCCCCACTTTGACTTAACCTTCCCCTGTTTGTACAGCATTTGTGAGGCTTTTCCTACTGGCATTTTCAATGTTTATTGAACTGGTGCTTACGGGATGTGATAGGGTGAAAGATGTTCGTGGAACCCCTCATAACTAAGCACAAACCCAGCCACTGCAATGGACCACCAAAGGCCAGCAGGACCACTCTGTGCAGGGCGCACAGGCAGAGGTGAGTACCTCAGTTCTGATGAGGACCAACATCTTTCACTGAGAAGGTCTAAGTGGAGACACTCAATTTACAGCCAGGACCAGGCCCGCCCTTCAAAGGGCCCTGAAGGACCATCTCCTGTAGGACTGGAGGATGGCTTTCAAAATGAGTGCTGGCTGCCAGCTTGACCTTGTTTCCTCAGCAGCACACCTCCACTGTGAGCCTGAGAGGCTGGGAACCAGGGGAGGGCTCAAGGGCGATGCAGGGAGAGGGCCAGCCACAGATACTGTTCTGAATTAACTATGCCTCTGTAAATTCGACAAGGGAACCAAATATGCCCAGAGGACTGCCTGGGTTAAAACCCATCAATTAGAAATGCAACCTGTTTCACTTCCTTTGCATAAAGTATTTGATCCTCAGCACAATCTCTTTTGCTTTTTGTCACCACACTTGAGAAATGTATAGTGCTTTTCAGCTACTCCCGATAAAAATTTAACTTTGATCATGATTTGTGTCCCTGGATACGGACCGGAGCTGCACACATCCACACACGGGCACCCTAGCCCATCATATGCAGACTTGACTGCAGACCAGTAGCAACCGTATCTCCTGTTCTTCAGCGTGGGTAATGTCAACCACATCCTTGGTCCCAAGGGCTGTGTCTGAAGGTTGCCAGTAAGGAGACAGTGTCTATAGGAGCCAGCCATGGCTCTTGAATGAAAGTTCGTATGTTTGAATGTCTAACCCTGAGAGAGCTGGAAGGTGCAGCTGTTGTTTACACACACACTCAGCCAGTCGTCAATGTGGAACACTCCAAACGACACTCGTGGTTTTTTCTTTTTTTTTTTTTTATAGGAAGCAGGACACACTATATCTTGTCTTATTGAACCTGAGAAATTGCTTAACAATCTGACATGCTGCAAGGACCAATAACTGGCTCTCTGGCTCCAAAAGGGGAAGTTTTAAATAAGTGTTTTAAAAAGAGTGCAGAAAAACCAATAGCCCCAAGTCAGGGGATCTGAGTTTTTCCTCAAAATTTGTATAAGAAACCCCTAGAAGTGATTTCTTATCATAAAAGGTAGAAATTGCAAAATAAGGTAAGAATGCAATCACTTGTTTATAGAGATTTGGCATCACAATCACAAAAGTTTTGTGTTCATGGTCACTATTAAAATTGTTCTCTCTCTCTCTCTCCCGTATAATTTTACTATACAGAGCACAGATTTAGAACTTAGTACTGATCAAATTTGTTATTGTCTTTTTATGTAATACCCGTTTAAACACTGAGTAGTTGATCTTTGGCAAATATCTAATCCCAAATCCAACACTCTATTTGAAATCAGACTTAAAGACTCAAATGGTATCATTCCACTTGCTGCAAGCCTTAAGATCCCCCCTGTGTCTCTGTCTCTCTCTCTCTCTCTCTCTCTCTCTCTCTCTCTCTCTCTGTCTCACACACACACACACACACACACACACACGAAGGTCACAGCCATGTCCTTGGTTGATGTTTAAGTTAATTATTTCAAATATAATTTCTTTTTTGTATATGAAGTCTCTGGTTTTCCAAAGCTCTGAAATTATTTTCAAACTAGGTTTTATAGAGATTCTCAGGAAATGAGATAGGCCACTCTACGGAAGAACAAGTTGCACTTGCGGGGGAGGCCTGTCCTCTTCCCGTTCTTAACACAGACTGGGCTCTCTTGGCCTCAGTGCTATTGACATTTGGGACGGGTCATTCTTTGTTGTCTGTGGGGGCTGTCCTGTGCACTGGAGGATGGTTAACAGCATCTTTGGCCTATCCCCACTAGATACCAGGCAGCATTTCCACCCCCACCCCAACCCCATCCCCACAATGTGACAGCCAAAAAGTCTCCAGACATTGCCAAATACCTCCTTGGAGAGAGCAGTTAAGAAATGCTAATGTAGACCTATCCCATGCACTGAAAGTTTGGGCTCATGGGTCAGGGAGACCTGGCTTCAACTCCAATTTCTTACTAGCCAGATGATCTTGCTCAGTTTCCCCAGCTTGCTTTCTTCTCTGATCCTTCATTGTAAAAACATGAATCATTACACCTCCCTCACAGGGCTATGGATGGTGAGGAAAAACTAGACAAAACATTTAGTGAGCACCCAGTGAATATTAGTTCTTACTTTCCTTACTCTTGCTTGCTTTCACTGCTCTTACTTCAACACTAGAACCTCAGATGATGGACGAGGGGAGATGAAGGGGGAATGTTTTTTCTCCGCTGTATTAGTGGAATGATTCAAGCACGAGGATATTCCACACACAGCTCCAGTACTCAGACTGTACCTCAAAGAGGAACAAAAACTTAAAAGGCATGCTCTACCCCAAACATGCTTGTAAAACACTCCTAAGCCTTTCAAACACTTTGGGATTATTTTATCACCAGGGTTGTAATCAGCTACAGATCAATGTCCAGGTAGGACTTGATTTTTTAAAATGGTGTAAAAAGTATGTGCATTTAACACCCTAAGGGGACGTTTTACATTACAAAATGATTACTAGCTTTTGTAGAGCTTTATTTTTATTTTTTGAGATGGAGTTTCCCTCTTTTTGCCCAGGCTGGAGTGCAATGGTGTGATCCTGGCTCACTGCAACCTCCGCCTCCCGGGTTCAAGCAATACTCCTGCCTCAGCCTCCCATGTAGCTGGGATTACAGGCATGCACCACCACACTTGGTTAATTTTGTATTTTTAGTAGAGACAGGGTTTCTCCATGTTGGTCAGGCTGGTCATCTCAAACTCCCAACCTCAGGTGATCCACATTCCTGGGTCTCCCTAAGGGCTGGGTTTACAGGTGTGAGCCACCATGCATGGCCATTTTTTTTTTTGAGATGGAGTTTCACTCTTGTTGCCCAGGCTGGAGTGCAGTGGCGTGATCTCGGCAATCTCCGCCTTCCAGGTTTAAGCGATTCTCCTGCCTAAGCCTCCCGGGTAGCTGGGATTACAGGCACCCACCATCACACCCAGCTAATTTTTTTTTTTTAATTTTGTATTCTCAGTAGAGACGGGGTTTCACCATGTTGGCCAGGCTGGTCTCGAACTCCTGACCTCAGGTGATCCACCCCACTTTGGCCTCCCAAAGTGCTAGGATTACAGGCATGAGTCACCACGCCCAGCCTAAAGAGCTTTCTTAACACATCTAAAACAAAATTTTATAAATAAAAGATTGGTTTACAGACGATACAGAAACATCAATGTAGTAGTTGTTACTCTAAATAATCACAACTATTTTATAAAGTGGGGCAAAGGAGGCCTGGCACCGTAGCTCACGCCTGTAATTCCAGCACTTTGGGAGGCTGAGGCAGGTAGATCACTTGAGCTCAGGAGTTCGAAATCAGCCTGGCCAACATGGTGAAACCCCATCTTTACCAAAAAATACAAAAATTAGCCGGGCATGATGGCATGCTCCTGTAGTCCCAGTTACTCAAGAAGCTGAGGAAAAAAAAAAAAAAAAAAAAAAAAAAAAAAAAGAAGCTGAGGTAGGAGAATCACTTGAATGCAGGAGGCGGAGGGAAGCTACAGTGAGCCAAGATCACACCACTGCACCCTAGCCTGGGCGACAGAATGAGACCTGGTCTCTCAAAAAAAAAAAAAAAAAAAAAGTGGGGGACAAAGGAGCACTTTGAATCCCATATTTACAGATCAGTGGTGTGCTTATCTATTTTAACACTGGGACCTCAATGTGAGTGTTAGGAAAATTCCAATTAGCTCTTTTTTTTCCTTTTTAATAGTTTTGCTGAGTATAATTCATACATATCATAAAGTCCACCCATATTATGTGTACAACTCAATAATTTTAGTAAATTTAGAGTTGTGCAACTATCACTACAATTCCCTTTGAGAACCTTTCTGGAACCTCAAATTGACCAGCTCTTAATAGTATTCCTAGGTCACAGGCAAGTACTTCCATGTTTCCTGGTTCAAATGAACCATAGGCCCCAGGTATCTGTGAGAGATCTGAGCACGAATGGAAGTTAGCCTTGATACCTTTCAAACCACTTCCACATCCCAAGTCCGTTGACTTTAAAGCGAGGAATGCTTGGCCCCCAAAACTGACTATAGTGTGAAGTGTGTTTTGTGTGTCAAGTTGAAAAGACAGAGAAGAAATCTTCACTCTACTCAAGTGAAGGTGGGGTGGGATCTACATAAAGAGATGGAAGTGGGAATAGATTGAGATTTGGATTGGTTGGAAAAAAAACAACAGTTCCAACAATGACGCTAGGCAACTGAGGAGGAATGATAAGGGCTTTCTCTAAGTCAATTAGTTGAAAACAGGTGGCATACTTCATAGTAGGCTTCCTATCTGAAGGCCTGTTGCTATGTGCTTTCGTGGGAAAGGAACTGAAAATCTCGGTAGCATTGAAGTGTAACAATAAATCCTGCCATGCAGTGGGAACTACAATATATGGCATAATAAAAGTAAATGTTACGGTGCTTGACTTCACGGCCTATAATCTCCCATTCAATCAGAACAGAGATTCTTCAATCAGCAAGAGAAAACTGGACAATTTAATTTTCATTTCTATTCATGCACAGGCCTGTGCTGGAGTTTGTCCATGTTTTCTATTATGTTACTTGAAATATGGCTTCATAGTTTGATACAAACAATATCTCAAACTGACATCAACAAGTTAGTTTTGGACCAACTGATTTCATTCTAATTGATTGCTGGCTGACAGATGCTGGGAGCCGCCTACACAAGATCTGAAAAAGCCATGTTTTCTAATTTAATATTATAATAATTTTAAATTATAGCTTTATTAAGTGGAAACCCAGATTTATTTATAGCTAACACTGATGGTTTCCAATGGTTTTCAGGGTTGTATTATGCTGTTCATTGCAGCCCACATTTAGACAGCTTCAACTGTCTGAATCACTAACAAAACATTCTGGTACAAATAATTTCCTCCTTGATCCAATGCAATGAACAATTGCTACAGAAGCAGCCCCAAGGAGGGCCACCCGCTTCTGCAATGTCTTTTTCTCCTTGACCGACCCACTACAAAGAACATTTCTGCCTTCAGGCCTAAAGACATTCTGCTTAGAATTCTCTCCTCCCTTGGCCTCTGTGATGTTTCAAGATCCTGATTTTCTCTTAAATGTGTACTTGACGGGGGTTTGGACTTCAGCCCTAGGTTCTTCTTTGCCTTTTCTCACATCAAGGACTTTATCTCCCTGACCCAACTAACACTTCTAAGAAAACAAACATTAATAGTAAGCATTTCTATCTTTTTTATAGGCCATCAAGTGATTTGACATAATTCTGGAAGACAAAGTGAGGAAGATGATAGAGATTGTTTTTTTTTTTTTTTTTTTGAGACAGGGTCTGACTCTGTCACCCAGGCTGGAATGCAGTGGCATAATCATAGCTCACTGCAGCGTTGACATCCCAGGCTCAAGTGATCCTCCTACCTCAGCCTCCTGAGTAGCTGGGACCACAGGTATGTGCCATCACATCTGGCTAATTTTTTTGTAGAGATAGAGTCTTATTATATTGCCCAGGCTGGTCTTGAACTCCTAAACTCAAACAATCCTCCTGCCTCAGCCTCCCAAAGTGCTGTGATTATAGGTGTGAGTCACTGCTGCATGTTACTATTCTTTTTTTTTTTTTTTTCTTTGCAATGGGATCTCACTCTGTCACCCAGGTTGGACTGTGGTGGCATGATATCAGGTCACTGCAACATCCACCTCCTGGGCTCAAGCCATCCTCCCACCTCAGCCTCCTAAGTAGCTAGGACCACAGGCGGGGTGCCACCACACCTGGCTTTTTAAGAATTTTTGTAGAGATAGGGTCTCACTATATTGCCTAGGCTGGTCTCACACTCCTGGGCTCAAACAATCCTCCTGCCTCAGCCTCCCAAAGTACTGACATTATAAGTGGGGGCCACCGCACCCTGCAGAGATGTTAGTATTTTTTATGGATAAGAAAGCTGAAGCTCAAAGAGTCTGTGCAAATTACAGAAGGCCACTCAGCTGGGAAGCAGCCAATTCAGCACTTAAATCCAGGTCTGCAGAGGCCACTCCTGCCCTCTTCTCTCCAGCCACTGGGAAGCTCCTAATCCATATCTCTAATCCCTGCCAACCTCTTGAGCCTCAGCCCTCTACCTGGCACTGACACGGGCATGTCTGGCCCAATCTCAAAGCCAACATACTTAACTAAACTCATCACGTTTTCTTCCAAACCAGCTCCTCCTCCTGACATGGTCATTTCTATCCATGTTGCTGGATTCCCCAGTCACCCGACTCTAAAAACCTCAAGACTAACAAATCATACTCTCCTCCTCCTGAGTCCCAAATCCAATCTACTGCCTGACAATATTGCCTGGCAATAATTCTCCTGTATTGCTGCTTCCACATCTATCTATTCTTTCCTGATCCTTTCATAAGCAGCTTCATTCTGGCTCTCTCTGCCTCTTACCCCAAGTATCAAATAACCTGACTCCTTGACACCCATCTTTCCTTCATCTGATTAGTCTCACAAAGCTCCAGCAGTTACTATCTGAATTTTTAGACTTGATCCTGTCACTCTGGTGTACCATCAGCAATCCCCACTGCCTACAGAATACATTACAGATCCATCTCCCTCAAACTCAATCCAGTCCCTACTTAAAATTCCAGGGTGATATAGTTTGGATACGGGTCTCTACCCACATCTCATGTTCTGTTGTAATCTCCTGTGGAGACGGGACCTGGTGGGAGGTGATTGGATCATGGGGCCGGACTTCTCATGAATGGTTTAGTACACGCTTAGTACGGTCCTAATGATGGTGACTGAGTTCTCAAGAGATCTGGGTGTTTAAAAGTGTCTGTTCCTCCTTTGCCTTCTGCCATGATTGGAAGCTTCCCAGGGCCTCTCCAGAAGCAGATGCTGCCATGCTTCCTGAACAGCCTGCAGAATCTTCTTTTCTTATAAATTATCCAGTCTCAGATATGTCTTTATAGCAATACAAGAATGGACTAATACACAGGATAGCCCTCCCTCCTTCCCAGCACAAACCCTCTACCACAACCAGGCTGGTCAGCACTCCCCACGTGATTTTCCTGCCCACCTCCACTACCCCCACATAAGCAAATCCAATTTCAAGATACAGACAAATCTGTCCCCCTTTATCCTGTTTCAACAACCAGGGCCCCAGAACATTCTCTCTTCTGACCAGCATTACTTTCTACCATTCAGTCATTTATACAGACCTACAGTATTATTTAACTTTTCATTTGCCATCTTAGGGGCTGAAATGGATCCAAAGCCCCTGGAAGGCAGAGCCTGTGTGTGAGGGCCTCAGTCTCCAGCCAGCCTTGCATTTTAGTAGTAGGTACTCAATATTTATTGATCACGAGACTGCCAATCATTATTTCTTACAATGCAAATAAAATATACATTAAATTGTTAACTTGAGGCTGGGCATGGTGGCTCACACCTGTAATCCCAGCACTTTGGGAGGCCCAGACAGGAGGATCACTTGAACCTGGGAGTTCAAGACCAACCTGGGCAACATAGGGAGATACTGTCTCTACAAAAATAATTTTTTAAGTTAGCCAGGCATGGTAATGCGCACCTGTAATCCCAGCTACTTGGGAGGCTAAGGTGAGAGGATCACATGAGCCCAGGAGTTGGAGGCCGTGGTGAGCAATGATCACACCTTTGCACTCCATACTTGGTGACAGAGCAAGACTCTACCTCAAAACAAAACAAAAAAAATCATAAACCTGAGAAGTTATAGTCTTCTAGGACTAATGTCTTCATGGCAAAGAGAGAGAGAGAAGCAAACCTCAGCACTGTATTTCTGGGCTCCCAAATATATGCACCTGTGCTTAGTTTCCACAGCCTAAAAAGTTTCTGTAGACGATTCCCCCTCATCAATACCCCCAATATTTCCACACTAGCTCGTCAGACTGAAAAACATGTGATTCATATTTTGATGACCGCAATCGCAGACATCTCCAGACCCAAAGAATACAAAGGTCAAAGGTCAATGCTTTTAACAAGCAAGACAGATTATCCTGTATATTCTGGAGGAGGGAGAATACCTCCCTTCCTATTGACATGAGGGAGGTGACAAGACAGCCTCCTGAGGTCGCATATGAGCTTCACCAACCAGCCACCCTGGCTTAAAACAGGGCCCAAGTATAAAACTGCAGTGGTAGAACCAGAACTTAGGCTATTTCTGACAATCTGCTTTCATTCACAGCGGATCATTGCTCTGCAGATCAAAAGCTATAGCAGGCCAGAGTTTCCGTTATTGCTTCAGCCCAAGCTATCAGGTTATGCTTCCTGACTGGGGTTCTCAAGGGCTGAGGATGTAAACTAGCTTGTGGAAACAGGGCAAGTACTTTTGGCATTTACAGTCACAGTCACACATCCTACCCCCAAGCCTCTAAGAGATCAGACCAGAGACCGCAGGTCAGCAGTTGCAAAGATGCAACTCCATCAGCAGGTTCAGAGGAAAACAGTACCCAAACAGAGGAACAGCAACAGGTGAGCAGAATGCTCATGTCAGGAGCTCTAGTGCTCTTATAAGGTCTGCCAACCATCACACATCTGTTTCTAAAGTCAGTGGCCCAAGCAGATGATGCTGGAAAGCTGTCTTCCACATCAAATCAATCCCTGATGATGCTTGCCAGAGGTTACGGAAGAGGGTGGGCAGAGAAAGATGGGTGTGGCTTAAAAAGGGCAACACGGCCGGGCGCGGTGGCTCACGCTTGTAATCCCAGCACTTTGGGAGGCCGAGGCGGGTGGATCACGAGGTCAAGAGATCAAGACCATCCTGGTCAACATGGTGAAACCCCGTCTCTACTAAAACTACAAAAAATTAGCTGGGCATGGTGGCATGTGCCTGTAATCCCAGCTACTCGGGAGGCTGAGGCAGGAGAATTGCCTGAACCCAGGAGGCGGAGGTTGCGGTGAGCCGAGATCGCGCCATTGCACTCCAGCCTGGGTAACAAGAGCGAAACTCCGTCTCCAAAAAAAAAAAAAAAAAAAAAAAAAAAAAAAAAAAGGCAACACAAGGGATCTAGTGGTGATGAAAACATTCTGTGTCTTGATCGTGGTGGTAGATACACAAACCTACATGTATAATAAAATTGCAGGCTGGGCAAAGCGGCTCACACCTGTAATCCCAGAACTTGGGGAGGCCAAGGTGGGAGGATCACCTGAAGCTAGAAGTTCGATACAAGCCTGGGCAACAGTGAAACCCTGTCTCTACAAAAAATACAAAAATTAGTCAGGCATGGTGGCATGTGCCTGTGGTCCCAGCTACTCGGGTGGGAGGATCACTTAAACCCCGTAGACAGAGGTTGCAGTGAGCCGAGATCACACCACTGCACTCCAGCCTGGGCGACGGAGCAAGACTCCATCTCAAAAAAAAAAAAAAAAAAAAAAAAAATTACAAAGAGTGAAATATACACACAAGTACTAGTAAAACTGGGAAAATCTGGGTAAGATTGGGGGATCATATTAATGTCAATATCCAGATCATGATAGTGTACTATATAGTTCTGTAAGATGTTACCAATCACATAGATTTCTATTACTTCTTACAACTGCATGTGAATCTATAATGACCTCAAAATAAAAAGTTCAATTAAAACAAAGTAAATTCTGAAATATAGCCTTCTAAATTATGTAGAATATGAGAGAACGCTGACTTATGACCTCGAAAGGTACAAACAGAAGACGTAAAGCTAAAAATAATTTATACTATTATAGCCATAAAAAAGAATGAGATCCTATCATTTACAACAACATGTTAAGTGAAATAAACCAGGTGCAGAAAGAGAAACATTGCATGTTCTCACTTATTTGTGGGATCTAAAAATCAAAACAATTGAACTCATGAGAGAGTAGAAGGATGATTACCAGAGGCTGGGAAGGGCAGCACGGGGATGGGGAGGGGAGGGAGAGAGGATGGTTAATGGGTACAAAAAATATAGTTAGAAAGAATGAATAAGACCCACTATTTGATAGCACAATAGCATGACTATAGTCAATAATAATTTAATCGTACATTTAAAAATAAAGTGTGTAATTGGATTGTTTATAACTTAAAGGATAAATGCTTAACCTGATGGGGAAAATGTGTTGAAATGAAATCTTGTACACAGTTGCAAGTTTTTCTTAAAGCAGATCACTTTCCTCTTCCCAAGAAATGTGACATACTGTTGCTAAACAATATGATTTTTTTCATATTTCTATCATTAAATGGCCTTTATGTCAAAAAATAAAATAATAAGAAAAAATTAGTCCCTGAATCTGGACTTCTTACAGGGGTTGTCACCCACGTCAGACCACCAGTGGTCTTAACAGCACACAGGTGGCCTCACACCCACCCATGCACACCTCCAAAAAGACCTCTGACTTTTATTTACCCAGAGACACTGTAGCTCCTTCCCATTTACCACATGGAAGTATCCTGACCTTGGGAAAACTCACTCATGTTCTGAACTAAGTGGCAATTACGACACCAAAGCTTATTTAAAACTCAAAGTCAAAAGTGCCGTGTCAACAATGAATCCTGCCATCTCACATTTGCCCCCATTCACCTTTTTACAAAAAAATACACAAATCACTGGAAACTGTGAACATAAGAGCTAATGCCCACTTTTACAAAAAGGCTTATTCATTATTTCTTTTTATCAGACCTTGCAAGGAATTTCTCCTAAAGCCAGGGAGGGAAAAGGTCCCAGGCATTGTGTTTTAATGTGCAAAGCACAATCATTTCCCTTCTTCTTCTTCTTTTTTTTTTAAGAAGAAATCTGTTTATTAAAAATTTCAGGACAGCAAGTAACAGAATAGCTTTAATAGAAAATGACTTACTTGGGCCGGGCATGGTGGCTCACGCCTGTAATCCCAGCACTTTGTGAGGCTGCAGCGGGCAGATCACTAGGTCAGGAGTTCAAAACCAGCCTGGCCAACATGGTGAAAGCCCATCTCTACAAAAAATACAAAATTAGCTGGGCATGTTAGCGCATGCCTGTAATCCTAGCTACTTAGGAGGCTGAGGCAGGAGAATTGCTCGAAACAGGAGGGCGGAAATTGCAGTGAGCCAAGATCAAGCCACTGCACTCCAGCCTGGGTGACAGAGTGAGACTCCATCTCAAAAAAACCAAAAAAACAAAACCAACTTCCTTTCTTTTATATTGGAAACTCTCAAAACCTTAGAATTGTTTTCATGGTTCCTGCCATCTGTATTAGTTTCCTGCTGCTACTGTAACAAATCACCCATCTCATTATGGGGTTGGTTACCAACCCCATTGTGGTGTTGTAATTTAGTTTTTAAAAAAACATAAATTTATTATTTTATACTTCTGGAGGGTAGAAGTCTCAGGTTAGTCTCAGGGGACTGAAATCATGGTGTCAGCGGGGGTTTGTTCTTCCTCGAGGTCCTAGGCAAGAATGTTTCCTCACCTTTCCTAGTTCTGGCAGCTGCCTGCATTCCTTGGCCCTGGCCATCGGACCATCCTCCAACCGCTTCCTCTCTGACTACACTGCTTCCCCCTTGTGAATGTATCGGGCCCACCCAGAAATTCCAGGATAGTCTCTCCATCTCAAGATCCTTAACTCCATCATATGTACAACGTCCCTTTTATCGTGTAAGGTAACAAATTCACAAACTCCAGGGATTATGATATGGATAACTTTGGGGGACTATTATTCAGCTTAGCACATCCCATTTCTTTCTCTTTTTTTTTTTTTTTTTTTTTTTTTTTTTTTGGTCTGGGGTACATGTGTTGCATAGGTACATACATGCCATGGTGGTTTGCTGTTTCCATCACTCCCCTGCCCCCCGTCGCCTACATTAGGCCTTTCTCCCAGTGTTATCCCTCTCCATCCTCCCCGCCCCTGCCCCCTGCTGTCTCTCCCCTCCCTTCCCCTCCCCTCCACCCCACTACCTATCCCTGTGAGTGTTGTTCCCTTCCCTGTGCCTAAGTGTTCTCATTGTTCATCACCTGCCTATGAGTGAGAACATGAGGTGTTTGGCTTTCTGTTCTTGTGTCAGCTTGCCGAGAATGATGGTTTCTAGGTTCATCCATGTCTCTACAAAGGACACGAACTCATCATTTTTTATGGCTGCATAGTATTCCATGGTGTATATGTGCCACATTTTTCCTGTCCAGTCTCTCATGAATGGGCATTTGGGTTGGTTCCAGGTCTTTGCTATCGTAAACAGTGCTGCAATGAACATACGTGTGCATGTGTCTTTATGACAGAATGATTGATAAACTTTTGGGTATGTACCCAGTAATGGGATTGCTGGGTCAAATGGAATTTCTATTTCTAGATCCTTGAGGAATCGCCACACTGTCTTCCACAATGGTTGAACTAATTTACACTCCCACTAACAGTGTGAAAGTGTTCCTTTTTCTCCACATCCTCTCTAGCATCTGTTGGCTCCAGATTTTTTAAGGATGCCCGCTCTCACCACTCCTATTCAATATAGTATTGGAAGTTCTAGCCAGAGCAATTAGGCAAGAAAAAGAAATAAAGGGCATTCAAATAGGAAAAGAAGAAGTCAAACTGTCCCTATTTGCAGATGACATGATCGTATACTTAGAAGACCACATCATCTCAGCCCAAAACCTCCTTAAGCTGATAAGCAACTTTGGCAAAGTCTCAGGATACAAAATCAATGTGCAAAAATCACAAGCATTTCTATATACCAATAACAGACTGAAAGAGAGCCAAATCAAGACGAACTCCTATATACAACTGCTACAAAGAGAATAAAATACCTAGGAATACAACTAACAAAGGAGGCAAAAGATGTCTTCAAGGAGAACTACAAACCACTGCTCAAGGAAATGAGGGAGGACACAAACAGATGGAAAAACATCCCATGCTCATGGTTAGGAAGAATCAGTATTGTGAAAATGGCCATACTCCCAAAGTAATTTATAGATTCAATGCTATTCTCATCAAGCTACCATTGACCTTCTTCACAGAACTGGAAAAAACCACTTTAAATTTCATATGGAACCAAAAGAGAGCCCACATAGCCAAGACAATCCTAAGCAAAAAGAATAAAGCTGGAGGCATCACACTACCGGACTTCAAACTATACTACAAGGCTACAGTAATCAAAACAGCATGGTACTGGTACCAAAACAGAGATATAGACCAATGGAACAGAACAGAGGCCTTGGAAGCAACGCCACACATCTACAACCATCTGATCTTTGACAAACTGGACACAAATAAGCAATGGGGAAAGGATTCCCTGTTTAATAAATGGTGTTGGGAAAACTGGCTAGCCATATGCAGGAAGCTGAAACTGGACCCCTTCCTTATACCTTATACAAAAATTAACTCCAGACGAATTAAAGATTTAAACATAAGAATTAACACCATAAAAACCCTACGAGAAAACCTAGGCAAAACCATTCAGGACACAGGCACAGGCAAGGATTTCATGACTAAAACACCAAAAGCAATGGCAACAAAAGCCAAAATAGACAAATGGGATGTAATTAAACTTAAGAGCTTCTGCACAGCAAAAGAAACAATCATTAGAGTAAACCGGCCACCAACAGAATGGGAAAAAATTTTTGCAATCTACCCATCAGACAAAGGGCTAATATCCAGAATCTACAAAGAACTAAAGCAGATTTACAGGAAAAAAACAAACAAACCCATTCAAAAGTGGGCGAAGGATATGAATAGACACTTTTCAAAAGAAGACAAATATGTGGCCAACAAACATATGAAAAAATGCTCATCATCATTGGTCATTAGAGAAATGCAAATCAAAACCAAATTGAGAAACCATCTCACGCCAGTTAGAATGGCGATCATTTCCCTTCTTTACAAAACTGTAACACCTAAAGCCAAGCGAGGGTGCCAGCCTGGCATTTCAATGGCTTTGTTAGTTCTCATAATGCTGGTTGAAAGCAAGCCAGGCTGTGAAGTTCTTTACTAACTCTGCAAAGAGAAATGAGAACACCGTCCTTACTCACCGATGTCATTGCTGCGGTCCGAGAGATCTTTGTCCAGGATGCCAGAAAGCGAACTGCCCACCAAGTCAATCTTTGGACCGTCACCCCTACATTAAAAACAGAAGCCCAGAGATTTAATAATTGGTGTGTGTCCTTGTCATTCTGTCAGTTTTCTTGCTGCACACACATGAAGGAATGTGCTGCGTGTGGAGTGGGTGGCACTGTTGCCTGTGAGGGAGCCGGAGAACCAACAAGCTGACTAGCCACATGGGATGGGGTGCAGACCAGCTGACAGGCTGGATCTGCCCCCTCTCCAGCACAAGTCTTCAAAGATGGCTATTTTAATAATGACTTTTCACCAATGCACCTCCAGCCACAAACCCTCCTGCAGGGTACACCGGGTGCAGTGTAGGGCCTGCTCCTGCCCTGTGGCCAAATAAACACTGGCTAATGATAACTGGGAGCTTTCTTTTTAAGGAACAAGGAATTTAGCCAATGCTGCTTGTCAAAGGTCAGCTACTTTTAACCTTGAGAAAAAGGTTTTCTGGCCTGGGGCTGTGGCATCAGCCAGGCTGTTGACAGGCGCAAGGTGTCGAGTTGAGAGCTGGCGGCCTGAATGCTGGTGCTGGGGCTCAGGCCTGTAACATTAGACGGCTCCTGGATGGGTGCCCCATGTTCATCAGGACACGAGTGACTTCCCTCTGTATCTGGGCTAGGAGTAGGTCTTTGGGATGAGAACAGGCCTCCAAGATGATGAGAGAAACCCAGCCTTCTCGTGCACAAACAGAAGGTTCCTCCAAACTCCTCCACAAGACAGCTCTTCGGGCCCTTTTGGGGGGATGAGTCACAAACGAGTTTATCCAAGGGCTATGAGAACAGTGAAACAGGAAAAGATCCTTGCCCATAAAATGAGAGAGAGAATCTGAGTAGTTGTTCCCAGCAAAGTAACAGAAATAGTCCATCTCACAGCCCCTGAAGGCCACTGTAGCCTGAAGTTACACCTCACAATGAGTAGTAACAGATTTAGTCAGCAGGCACTTGTCATGTACCACTTGCACTGGGGGTATTCAGAGGTGGAGCCTACTCGGGAAGGGCTCATGGTCTAAATGGAAGAGACAGCCAGCCAACCACAGGTTCACATGGCCTAGGCTGTAAGACGCAGGTGTCACAGTCCTATAAGGAGAAAGGACTGGGTCAGTGCAAGATCTGTGAGGCAGAGGGTAGGCGGGCACACAGAGGAGGTGGCGTTACACTTGAGCCTTGGAGGAAAAGGGAGAGAGGACATATTCCTAAGAGGTGTGATTGAGCAACAACCCCAACGTAGGTGAGAGTGCCAGTGTGGCCAAGGCTCCCAGGACCAAAGCCTGAAGTTTTCAGACAGAAGTGACAGGACAAAGGCTGGCAAGGTTGGTGAACACCTAACTGCTGGGCTGGATACTACAGGGCTTGGTTTACCTGGGAGGTAATGAGGGGCCGAGGGACAGTTATAGCAGGAGACCTGTATACCTGGAGGTCAGGTCAGGGCAGGTCCTGTGGGTGAACTCCAAACCAGGCAGCTGACAGGGGAGACTGCTGGGTTTTTCACTCAAGAATGGTAGTGAGCAGGGTGTGGTGGCTCATGTCTGTAATCCCAACACTTTGGGAGGCCAAGACGGGAGCATCACTTGAGCCCAGGAATTTGGGACCAGCCTGGACAACATGGTGAAACCCTGTCTCTACTAAAAATATAAAAATTAGCCTGGTGTGCTGGTGGGCACCTGTGGTCCCAGCTACCTGGGAGGCTGAGACAGGAAGATCACCTGAGCCCAGGGAAGTTGAGGCTTCAGTGAGCTGTGATTGCGCCACTGCATTCCAGCCTGGGTGACAGAGTGAGATCCTATCTCAAAAAAGGGGGTGTTGGTGGCACATGCAGCACAACATCTATATCTTTGTGATGGTAGAAAAAGACCAACGGAAGGAGGTGAGTACTCAATTCCCAAGCGAACAACACTGCCTTTTCCATCCTCAAGCATCCTTCACCAGAGGAGGGGCAGAGGTAAGAATACCAGGGACCAGGCCTGGGCCTGATGGCTTGGCCTCCACTAGAAAATATAGCTCCAAGACTGTCCTGGGAGTATGCATTACGATGTTGGCTGTGCCCTTTTGAGCTAGGCTGAAATAGAAGTTCAGGTAGAGCATGAACTCCTGTACTTGGAAAGGAGAAGCAGCTTAGGCTTCAGAGAAGGACCTTTATTTCCTGCCTCACCCTAACTTCCTAAGGCTGTGGGCTCCCCCAGGCCAGGTTTCCATAGCAGACTCCTTTCTCCATCCCCTGGCTACCCAAGCTTGGGCCCTGCAGGGCCACTGCCTCTGATAGATCCCGAGCCAACAGGAAGGGCAAGATGAAGGACATTTATTTCAAAATATTTCAGGGCCCCAGCACCCACAAATTTGAAGGTAACCTGAATAAAATGTTTCAGAAATGCAGAATTATTAGCAGAAATGTGTTTTCATTTTCAAGAGTCTTCTTTTCCCCAGATATAAAGAAATACGCTCCTGGGGACCCTTAAATATCATTATTTGGAACCCACAAAGCCCGGAAGGATTGGGTGCTGCCATCCTTCAAAATAACAGACTAAACACAAATTATACTCACAGCCAGACAGAGCTGTCCTTTTTGGAACACACCAAGGACCAAAACTTATAAGAACACATGTCCTGTCCAGGAGAGAGAACACTCAGGCAGTGAGTCTAGTGAACTCTATTGGGGATTTTTTTTTCCAATCAAGAGGGAAAGATGGTTTGAGGTGACACCCCCCCTGTGAGCAGCTGGGATTAAGTCAGAGGGGCTGCTGATGGAGAGATGAAGTTTTGCTCATGAGTTAATCACATGTATTTCAAAACAACTCAGCAGTTTCTGAACATGTGGCTTATTTGTGCATTATGGTTTGTCAATCTGGGATCTGCTGTTTCCCTCTGTGATTTGACAGCTGGAAGCTTCCAGTCAAATGTGAGCCTGTCTGCAGAAACTGTAGAGGACCCTATTGTGCATTACTGTGCTCGTCTCACCTGGGGCTTTATTACTTTACTGCCCTTATTTTCCTTTTATTGTCATTCTCAACTCTTTTATTCTTTTATATGTTAAAAAAAAATTTTTTTTGATATTGTCTCATTCTGTCGCCCAGGCTGGAGTGCAGTGATGCGATCTCAGCTCATTGCAACATCCACTTCCCAAATGGGTTTTATGAAATAGTATTTTTTTGCAGTGTTATCTGTAATGCAGACAAACTGAAAAGAACTGGAATTTTTCATAAACAGGAAAATACTTGAATAAACCATGATATTTGATGGACTTTTATACAGCCACGTGAACGATATTTATAAATGTCTTATACTAACAAGAACGAATGCTTATGTTGCAATGGTAAGGGACAAAGGCAAGTTCAAAACAACACACACAGCAGCACACATACACCCATGTGCCCTCCTGACATATTAGGAAGAGCGATTTTAAGACTGAAAGAATATTTACAGGGGTTACTCCTGGGTAGTCTGATGGGTAATTTCTACCACCCAGCTTAGCAGCTGGAACATGGCAGGGGCTCAGAAAACATCTGTGGAACTAGAGAACATTTGCCACATTTTCTGAAATGGGAATGCATTATGTATTTGTACAATAAATACACTTTTTCCCTCAATACCTAAAGTAGTATGCTGTTCAAGATGATTACATCTATGGGAAAACTGGTAGAAAACAAACCAAATCATACATACGAAAAAGATGAGATTCATATTCTCTCTCTCTCTCTCTTTCTTTCTTTTCCTGAGATGGATTCTTATTCTGTCACCCAGGCTAGAGTGTAGTGGCACAATCTCGGCTCACTGCAACCAACCTCTGCCTCCTGGATTTCAGTGGTTCTCCTGTCTCAGCCTCTTGAGTAGCTGGGATTACAGGCATGGGCCACCACATCTGGCTACTTTTTATATAGAGACAGGGTCTCACAATGTTGGCCAGGCTGGTCTTGAACTCCTGACCTCAAGTGATCCGGTCGCCTCGGCCTCCCAAAGTGCTAGGATTATAGGCGTTAGCCACTGTGCCCGGCCTAAAGTTTACTTTTAATAATATTGACTAGATACTCATCTAATTCAGGCAGCTCATGTTCTCTCTCCTTTCCCACCAATAGTATCATCAAGGTAAAAGCTGAGATTGCCTGGGTCCTGCCTCACAAACTCTCCTTTAAGAATCACCCAGGCAGTAGGTGCCCCACGAGGCCATCTCTCCTGGGAACTGATTTGTGGGGCAGGGATGGAGTTGTGAATCCTAGACTTAAAAATCCAGGCCAGGTGTGCTATATCTAAACCTGCTGTTCATCACCTATGTGACTTTGGCCAGGTTACTGAACCTCTCTGGAACTTGGGTGCTTCATCAACAAAACAACTGGTGAGCTAGCTTGAACAGGATCACCTCTGAGAGGCATTCTAGAGCTCTCATTCCATAATTTCGACATTATAGAAATGTTAGAGTCTGTGGTGGGGTTGGGGTGGAGATGGTCCTATGAGTTGTGGGCAAATTCTGGGACATTTCATCATCTCCTTTGCCTCCAGATCTTCATGTCTCTGGTCAATGTTGGGAATTCCTTCCCTTCCCACTTGACTTGAGCAAATGTAACTCATCCTTTTAGAGATTCCACCTCTCTTCCTCGTGTTTCCTGTATCACACCCCTGTATCCCAACTCTTATCACAGCATTTCATATTTACATATGTACCTAGTAATCTTCCCCACTTATTCTTCAGAATGGCATTTTGTTAGATTTTTTTCCTCCTAGTATAATGCGTTATACATGTATGTGTGCCACAAAGCTTTTGTTTAACTAAATGAATAAGCTAACATTGTGATATTTCTGGGCCTTGTACACTTCAGGAAATAACCTGTGGATAAATTATATTCTTGATACAGTGTGGGTGGCTTATAAACAACAGATATTTATTTCTCACAGTTCTGGAGGTGGGGAAGTCCAAGGTCAAGGTGCTGGCAGATTCTATGTCTGGTGAGGGCCCAGCTTCCTGATTCACAGAAGACACCTTGCTGTGCCCTCACGTGGTAGAAGGGAGAGGGGTTTCTTTTATAAAGGCACTAAGAGACTCATGAATGGGTTCATGAGGGCTTTGCTCCAACGACCTAATCACCTCTCAAGGGCCCCACCTCTTATTCTGTCCTTCGGGGGTGAGGATTTGGATGCATGAATTTGTGGGAGGGGGAGGTATAAACATTCAGACCACAGCACCTCCATTCTCAAAGTGTTTCTCATACTTGAGTAATGTGTCAACACTTTTTAAACAAAAAACAAATTCTTGCAGATCCTCATGTATATGTCTGTTATGGGCTAAATTGTGTTCTCTCAAAATTTATATGTTGAAGTGGTAACTTCTCAATACCTCAAAATGTGACTATATTTGGAGACAGGCCCTTTAAAAAGGTGATTAAGTTGAAATGAGGCTGTTAGAAGAGGTCTCAGAAGAAACAACCCTGCTGACACCTTGATCTTAGACTTCTAACTTCTGCAAATGTGAGGAAATAAATTCTATTGTTTAAGCCACTCAGACTAATACAACATCCCTGTTTGAGAAATCATAAGAAACAAAAAGCAGCCCGAGACAATGGCTATCAATGGAAAACTGTTGGTACAAGCGCATTTTTTTCTTTGCAACTGTTAAAATTATAAAGAATACCACATAAATGAAAAACAAGAGTGCAAATTGCTTGTAGCTACTAGAAGCTCTATGCCCAATTTTAGGAGCATTGTTCTAATGGCACTGGATAAAAGGAAAGAACTATTATGTTCCAAGTTGGCCAAGGTAGCTGCCCCTCAAGTGGCATTTAGTGTGACCTGGGGTGAACCCTTGTCAGGGAGGGGCTTCTAACTCAGGAGAGTGTTTTACATCTCTGGGATTTGCCTGCAGGCTCCATACAGATTGTCCATCAGCCTGAACCACAAGAAATAGGAAGAAATAGGAACTAATCATCCCTGACCAACTCCTCTCCAGATTCTAAAGTACCAGCCACATGTTGATAGGAAGGAGATTGGGATCCCTCCAGTCTTTCCAAGTGAGCCCTGATCCCTCATGCCAAGTGCCAGACACAGGCTTAAGTTGAAATGATCTTCGACACAGGGCCAGAAGCAAGCCTATTTTGAAGACACAGTAGGTGAAGTTTAAAAAAGGTTCTGATCCTTCCAAGTAGGGAAGCTGCAGCTGGTGTTTTGACAGTGTTCAGACTGTGGGTGTGTAAGCACTTTACAATGTCTATTTGTAAATGCCTTTCACTGTATTTATAGACTCTTACAACAATGCTAATGAATTTCACTTCTGAAAAATACCAGAATTTCTGAAATTCTGTGAAGCATGTGTCTGGAGTGGATGACACCCAGTGAGGATGCAGCCCCTCAATGGTTCCTCTTCTTCTCAGTCTGCCCAGCATGTGGGTGCTGTTTTGGCAAAAGGGATGTTGTTAAGTTCAGAGGAAAAAGAAAAAGTCCATCCTTTTGTGATTTACAAGCTCCTGCAAGTGTTTTTATCTGGTGGGTTTCTATGCCCACAGCTGTTAACTAAAAGGAGAACATAAGAGAAGTCAGGTGATATCACCATATATCCAAAGGCATCAGAACAAAGTTGCCCTTGTTTCTAATTTTTAAATCAAAGTAATGCAATGTTCTCATATTTTACCTAGCAGTTTTCGTTATGGACACTTAGGACACATGACTTGGATAGGCAAGTACCAGCTAAGAGTCTCCTTGTTTTACTGAAATAGGAACCTAAATCACAGAGAAGAGACTGATGAGCCCAAGAACCCCGGCAGGCATAAGTAGAACCTATGATCCCACAGAAATAACAGCAGCTCACCTCCTTTGAGAATGAAAAAAGAAAAAGAAAAAAGAAATAACAGAAGCAGCCACTGTTTACTGAATGCCTATCATGTGCTAGGTACTAGAATAAGTACCTAAAAAAAAAAAAAGAAACAAAGTCTTACTCTGTTGCCCAGGCTGGAGTGCAGTGGCATGATCACAGCTCACTGCAGCCTTGAATTCCTAGGCTCAAGTGTTTCTCCTGCCTCAGTCTCCTGTGTAGCTGGGACTACAGGTGCATGCCACCATGCATGGCTATTTATTTATTTATTACATTTTTTTGGAGATGGGACTCTCGCTATGTTGCCCAGACTGGTTTTAAACTCCTGGCCTCAAGCAATCCTCCAGTCTCAGCCTCCCAAGTCACTGGGATTACAGGCATACTTTAAGTACTCAATCCTCACAACCACCCCTTGATGTACCTACTATGCCCAGGCCCTTGAGTGAAGGGCTCATTGCCCCCACTGCCTACTGGGAGTGCTGTCAGCAAGCAGCTGCCAGTTGTTACCTCTTCCAGGGACCATCTCAGCTGCAGAGAGGCTCCTCAGCCAAGGCACTCCCTCCCCTCCAGGGCAGTCCACACCCCATGGTATCAAAGTCTTAGCCATCTAAGTCCAACATGAGATGACTCAGATGGGTTGTTTTAGCTCCAAAACTTCCTGTGGATTTGGCCAAGGCTTTCTGAGCCAGTGTCACATTATGACTTCTCCCTCCACCCAATCCTGCTTCCTTCTTGCTTCATAGGTACTGGACCCTAAAACATATCTTCATACTAAATGCTGGCTCAGGGTCTGCCTCCTGGAGAACCCCATCTGTGACACCCTTGTTTTCATTTATATAGATAAGGAAACTGGGGCTCAGTGAGATTAAGTCACTTGCTGAATAAGGGCTATAAAAGCAGTAAAGTGCCGGGGTCTAGATTTGGGCCTATTAAGTCCAACTCCAGAGCCCAAGCTCTTGATTCCTTCTCAAGCTGCTTTAGTCAGCCTTTTGGTCTTCCAGGCTGGGGATCTGGCCTTGGGGACAGTGAGTCATCGAGGATGCCAGGCAGCCTGTGTTACCCTGGCTCACTGCCAGCTAAGTAAATTACCTTTGCCTCTCTCAGCTTAAAAGTACTAACAATAAACAAAAATCATGCACTCAACCTATCCAGGAGCCTGTTCTTCCCACTCAGACCCAAGATATAAGATGGGGCTTGTGTACAGACGGGAATGTGGAAGATGCACTATGTGCATCTCTTGAGACTATGAACTCAGCCAGTGGCATGGCCCAATTTAGCCCAAGTTGGGACAGTTAAGCCAAGACATGTGGTACGGACAAGGTGTTGAAATGCATAGGAAGCCAAGGCAAGCAAACAAACAAACAAATAAATTAGCAGCAAAACAGCAGCTACACACACACACACACACACACACACACACAGAATCCACAACCTTTTGGAGGTGAGCAAGAATGAAGGGAAAAAGAGCAAATCTGCCAATTCCTACTGAACCAAAGATTCTAAGTCCATATGGTGACTTTGGCAGTCCTCCCAAGGCCCCACGCCCCAGAAAGGAGGTGCAAGGGTTTGGGCTTCAACCACCTACAAAATTTTACAGGGGGGAAAGAAAACTGGGAAAAAAGGAAAGGAAAAGAAACAGAAACACCCCATTGCCTGTGCTTAGGAAACCACTGAGGCACACACCACGCATCCTCTATTTTTCATCACTTTTCATTGCATTGGGAATAGATGATAACAGATGTCAAATGTGCAGATCCTGGAGAAACCACTTGAATTATCATATCTTCTTTTTCTATGACTTTTTATTTTATTTCAATAGCTTTTGGTGTACAAGTGGTTATATGGATGATTACAGAGCAGTGAAGTCTGAGATTTTAGAGCACCTGTAACCTGAGTACCTGTCTTCTTTCTTTCTCCAACTCTGCAACCTTGTTTATCACTCCATCCTAGTGTAAAACTACTGTGTCTCATTGTTTACCTGTGGCCCTGTCCAGTCATGTGCCTTAGGATGCGAGGCCAGCGCAACTGAGTGCTCCCTTCCTGCTCTCCTGGCTGCCTGCTCGTAACATCTCAGACTTCAGCTCTGATTGTTAAAGCTGGGTAGAGAGTACCCAGCTGAAGCCCCCATTTTATTACAGACAAAAGTCCTGCACTTTGATAGTGGGAAGTGATATACCCTGCACTCTGATAGTGGGAAGTGATATACCCAAGACCACCTAGTTGATTGGTGGCAGAGCTGAAACCAGATGGAAAGTTCCTCATGCCAAGCCAGTTCAATCTTTCCTACCACATTTTGGATGACAATAATGTAAGTGAGCAACTGCATGCATAGGTTTTATGCTCCAAGAGATGTTTTTCTCTCAAATCAACAATGACAAGAGGGCTCCGCCCATCTGTAAAGATGGCAGATGTAAAGCCAGTCCTTCAGAAGCATTCTGCCCTGGGAAGAATGTTATTGCCTACGGAACTTGGATCCTTCCATCAGGAAAGGACAATATGGGAGTATCAGTAACCTCAGTTTCCTTTGCTCCTCAGATGAAGGGCAGAAGGAGCCTCCCTCCCTTTCCCAGAAGTCCAAATCCAAAGGTCCTGCTGTTATCTGCTATGAATCCCCACATACTCGCCTGGTAGCTAAAAATGTCCCAGGAATCTCAGGCATTTTTGGATTGAAAAAGTGGTCCCATTTAAATGTGGGACAACCAGAAGGAGGCCAGGGGCACAAGAAGCAAAAACCAGAGTGGTTTTCCTGGCAGCTCTCCCCTTGCGTTGTGCATCCTTGTCTGGCTAAGCACAAACAAGCTCGGCTATTTATAGACAGTGAAGACATGCTGGAAGGTGATGGTAAAGTGCTCACTCAATTCCCCTCCAAATTTCTGTTCTTTGTGTAGACTGCAAATATATCTGGAAGCAGGCCTCTCTCCAGAGCCCATCCAGGACCTGACAAGCCCTGCAATCCACTATGGCACAAGGATGATGACATCCTTAGACCTCATCCGCAAACCCATAGCTTGACATCTCAAAGAGGCGCAAGGGGCTTTAAAGATGCTGAGCTCCCATCTCGAGCAATGTCTGGAGGAGGGAGAATTCATCATCGTGTGTCCGTGAGAAAAGTCTGCAGGGTGCCACATGGAGGAAGAGTACTACTCAAAGAAATAGCCCATGGAAAACATATTATAGAAACCAATTAGCACAATGCATGCATGAGGTGTTAACATTTCCTACTATTTCACTGCCTGATTCTGGCCATCAGCGGCAGGAAAATCAATGTGGCTCAGTCTGGGCTGAGGCTAAATCCCATCACTATGGTTGGTACGCCCTATGTGTGGGTGGACGGAAAGAGCGAGAAGATAATATGTACAAATGGAATGAGGTCAGCAAATCATGCAGATGTCCCTAAAGTATGACAAGGTGCTTTCCCCAACTCCTGTGCTCTATGGGACTACCTTCTATCAGTTCCTGGCCTTCACTGAGTCCTGGCTCTTGTTGTAGCTGGAGAGGCCACTTATGCTTCCACTTTGAGGATGTCCACTTTTCCACCTAATTGGGGCCCCAGAGCCTGACACAGGAACCCCTCCCCCATGGAGGTCACAGATTTGGTGAGTGCCTCTCAAGTTGCCAGGCAATGAACTAGGGCCCTGAGGTGGAGCAGTTTGTTTAAACACTCCACACCCGAGCAAGGCAGGCCTTGTTGTACCATTTTGCAGGGGAGGAAACTGAGTGAGACCTAAGAAGGTGAAGACCTTGCCCGAAGTCACAGGGTATCTAAGAAGAGGGGTGGGGTTTCAAACCTGGTGTGCCTGGCCCAAAGCCCAAGCAAGCAGTGGGTGGGCCTGGTTACCATAGTTAACTACTACCTAGAAGAGGACCTGGGCAAAGGTAGTATTTTCAAATACTTAACAAGTATTTGAAACAAATAAATGAATCGTACACACACACACACACACACACACACACACACACACACACACGAATTCTCTTTCCTTCCTGAATCTATATCTAGCACCCATTCTCCATCTTCTTTCCATAGCCAATTTCTTACAAGAGAAGTCTACTCAAGCTTGGCTGCCTGCCCATTCTCTCTTCAACTCACCCCAAATCTGTCTACTGCCCACAACCGTTCCATGGAAATTGCTCGACTGGGATCACCAAGGGCCAACTAATGAGCAAGGCCTGGGTCTCCCTGGCTCTTGAGATGGCAATGGTCTCACAATGTGGTCTCTTGACCAGTAGCAGCATCACCAGCACTGGGAGCTTAGGAGAAATGCAAATTCTCAGGCCTTAATTCAGAGCTATTGAATTAGAAACCTGGGCCGCCAGCAATCTGTATTTCAACAAGCACCCCCAAACCCCCGTGATTCGGATGCACACCCAAGTGTGAGCACTGCTAATCAGTAGTTGCTCCACACTTCCTCCTTCTAGCTTCCATGACATCACACTCCTCCTACATTTTTGGATGGCTCCTAGGCCTTCCTCCACCCTATACACAGTGATTTTCCCTGCTGCTGTCTCTACTCTCTCCTCCTCCTCTTCTCCATAATCTCCTGGAGTGGTCGTATCTACTCCATGCTTATAACTACAATTTATAAGCCAATGACACTCAACTCTGTAATTTCTTTTTCTTCTTCTTTTTAATTTTTGTTAGAGACAGGGTTTCGCTCTTTCACTCAGGATGGATGGTGTGTAGTGGTGTGATCATAGCTCACTAAAGCCTTGAACTCCTAGGCTCAAGTGATCCTTCCACCTCAGCCTCCCAAGTATCTGGGACTACAGACATGCACCACCATGCATGGTTAATTTTTAAAACCTTGTAGAGATCTCTATGTTGCCTAGGCTAGTCTAGAACTCCTGGCCTTAAGTGATCCTCCTGCCTCTGCCTCTCAAAGCACTGGGATTACACATGTGAGCCACGGCACTAAGCCGACCCCTGTAATTTCTAGCCAAGACCTCTCTCCTGAGTTCTCCAAAGATATGTCTTCATCCTGATTTGTATTAAAGGAGCGAAACACACAAAAATCACACAAGGAATAACTAGTAATCTTTAGAAAGAAATTTACAACACCTGAGTAATCCCAACTCAAAATAATGGGCTAAGCATCCAAGTATACAGTTTATCTGCTGACTTAGGGAACATGCACACACACTCACTAGCTTTCTCTTCCTCTTTTTTGATTAATGGATTGATTAGTTTATGCCTAACAAAAGGGATGAGGTCTTTTCTACTGCTTTCTTTCGGTGGGCATGGGAGCTGGACACCTCACTGAGTGATCAGTACCTAGAAGCTTATTTCCTGCCATATCATAACCCCGGGGTCTTAAGCCAAGATGCCTTGGTAGATCTAAAGAAAAAACTTCCATGCTCATAAGTTGATTCCAAGAGAGACATCTGCCCTTCTCTAAGTACTTAGTTGATGTTTGGCATATAAATGTTTATTTAATACTTGCCTCAAGCTAAAATGCCTCAGAGCTCATCAGTCACTTAACTCCCAGTATTTCTCTGAAATCCAGTGTTCCAGCATCAACACAGGTTAAAAAAAAAAAAGCAATTCCACTGCATGCTGCCCCTCCCCTTATCCTATGCTCCAATTCTCTCAGTATAGCCACCAGCCCTTCACAAGAAGGGCACAAGGTGTGTTTAACATTTAAAGCAATAGGTCATCTCCACGTGGCACAGGTCTGGAAAGTCACTGGGCCTCCTGCCCACAACCTGGTGTCCACCACCCAACTGCCTATCTTTGAAAGCAATTCCTGGGCACATGTTTCCACATGTAAAGTCAATGGTCAGTGCCCTCTGGGATGTCTGAGACACAGTAACCAACTCCCCCATATCTGGAACTTTCTTGTTGAATGATCTGCTTCCACCCTGACACTCTCAGCCACCGGCCAAAGCAAAAGCTATCTACTCTGCCCAACAGAGGATGGAGCCAGCAGGTTCACACCACCTGCTACCACATTGTCAAACCCTTCTTGTCGCTATCATCAACTCTCAGAACACACCAGCACCCATGTGGTAGGACACTGACTCATAGAACATTGGCCTCCCTAAATCCAGCCCTTGCCATCTTCCTGGGCCTATGGTGACCATGTGGGTGATCCATCTCCAACTCTGGCCCTTCCTTCCTTGGTATCTTCAGTTCTATAACCTTCATTCATTCATCTTCAGTCACCCACATTTGTGGCCACAACCGTTGTGGATATTTTCATCTTCCAAACAAACCCACCTCCAAGGTTGTAAGCACCAACCTCCCCTTTCTGAATACCATCTCATGTGCTTCCTTCCAGCCATTGACTTTGCCCTGCTCCCACTCCATCCTTGCCTGCCTCACTTTCTTTCCTTCATCCCAGACCTCCTCCCCACATCTCTAACTCAAAGCTCCCTGATACCAGCCCCTGGCCACTCAGAGAGCAGGTGCAGCGGAAGACAGGCAACGCTCCCCAACTCAGAGTGAAGGTCCTGCTCTAGCTTCTCCGATCTTTGGGAAGAAAATCCTTATGCCTCTGTTCTTTGGGAAGAAAAATGCCAATCCTTATACCTTGGGATGTCTGAGTTTGGGAGGATTAACAAGCCTGCTGTGGACTAGCCAGGCTGCTTCTACCTCATTCTCTATCAGATTTATTTCCTTTTGAGGGCACACACCTGCCCTGCCCCTCAGGTTTCTGGATTGCTGCCTCCCAGTGCATGCAATTACTAGAGCTAAGGGCAGCCTGCCTCTCTCTAGCATTTCCTTGGGTTTTTCTTTTTCTTCTTTTGGACTCTTCTCCCAAGTCTCAGGAACTCTTCTCATAGAGGAACCCATTTTTATTCAATTGCGAATGCACCTTAATATTATTATTATTATTATTATTATTATTGAGACAGAGTTTTGCTCTTGTTGCCCAGGCTGGAGAGCAATGGCATAATCTCAGCTTGCTGCAACCTCCACCTCCCAGGTTCAAGCAATTCTCCCGCCTTAGCCTCCCGAGTAGCTGGGATTACAGGTGCCCACCACCGCACTGGCTAATTTTTTGTATTTTTAGTAGAGTTGAGGTTTCACCATGTTGGCCAGCCTGGTCTCAGACTCCTGACCTCAGATGATCCACTTGCCTTGACCTCCCAAAGTGCTGGGATTACAGGTATGAGCCACTGCACCCAGCCCATCATTGAATTTTTAAATCGACACTGGTATTACATTTTTGAAAGTCTTTTCTTCCTGTTGAAATTCCATACGAACTTACTTTCTAGAAGTGGGGAGAACATTCTTACGAAAGGTCAAGTATGTTACGATCTGAGGAAGAGAGCGATCACTGTAAGAGCCTTCATGTGCGTTTCCACTTGCTCAGACTGAACATGGGCTGCTTACTGGTGTCATTCTGGTTTTCCTAGATATAATTTCTGAAAACTATGAACTGGAACACCTGAGTCCAACCACTAATATAATTATTACTAATTACATTATAATATTAATATAATTATATTGCAAGTATTAATAAATAATATATAAATATATATCATTTATATATACTTATAAATATACAAATATATGTATATATTTAACATATATTTATATATTTAACTATACATTATATATGTATAAATGTTTATAATATATAATACAAATGTATATAAATATATAAAATATATTTATAAATATGTTATATTAACAATATATTTAAATATATTTATAACATAACATATATATTATATATTTAACAATATATATTTATATATTAATATATACTTATAAAATTTTATAATATATATTTATATTATTTATAAATATATATTAATACATAAGCAATATAGACATTTATAAATATATAAATCTATCAATATATCAATATTGATATATTTAATAATTTATCATTTATCAATATATCAATATTAATATATTTATATTGATAGATTTATAAATATATATTATTTATTAACATATTATTCATAAATATTTATTTATTTATTTATTTATTGAGGAACAGTCTCACTCCGTTGCCCAGGCTGGAGTGCAGTGGCACCATCACAGCTTACTGTAGCCTCAACCTCTTGGGTTCAAGCAATCCTCCCACTTTAGCATCCTGAGTAGCTGGGACTACAGATGTGTACCACTGTGCCTGGATAATTTTTAAAAATCTTTTGTAGAGATGTGGTCTCAGGTTGGTCTCAAGCTCCTGGCCTCCAGTCATCCTTCCACCTTGGTCTCCTAACATGCTAGGATCACAGACACGAGTCACTGTGCCCAGCCCTGTAAAACATTTTTTTGTTAAATGAATGTATCTAAAAGTGATGATGCTTTTCCTAGTTATGTACAGTATTCTTTTTTTGTAAAAGATGCTAGTTCCTGCTCAAAGAGAAAGAAATTACTCTCCTCTGAAAGCCACACTTGGCAGCAAGATTTCTGGCTGGTGAGAAGCAGCATGAGCCCGGACACTGCAGCTGGAGTGGCAATGCCTAGCTCTCAAAGAGAGCTGCTCACAGTGACTGCATGTCCATGTATTCAATCATCCATCCGTCCATCCATTCATCTGGTCAGGTAAATACTGGTGAAGATCTGGGTTCACAAAGAACACAATACCCTTTTTCTCCAGAGGACCACTGACACAAAACTATTTGAATTAACATTTCTACCTCCACTAATTTGGCAGAACAAAACAAGTTCATAAACCAGTATACAGGCTGGTTGTCCAATTGCTTAGCAAAAAAATATGAAGCACATTAAGTATTGAGGAACAATAAGCCTTTCTCTGATTTTTAGAAGTGTTTTGTGTGGCAATCCATGGCATAATAGTTTACGTAGAATTTAAGACACACATACTAAAGAGCTTGTACAGAGTCTGGGAAGGACAACAGGAGAGGCAAAATTGAACAAAATATAAGCACTGGCACCTCCCCCTCTTTTAAGGAGCCATGGCATTCAACAAGTGTTTGTTAAATGAGCCACTACCATATGCTCAACACCGTAAGGCATGTGGAGATGACAAAATACACTCTTGATCTGCTTTAAATCTGGTGAAGAAGTCCGGGGGTGTTTGCATCCCAAGTAGCACAGCATGGGGCCCAGCACTAGGCTAAACACGGGTGGCAGGCATTTGGAGGAGAGAGCAATCGTGAGATCTAAGGGAAGGCTTCCAGAGGAGGGCATACTAACCGGGACTCTCAAGTCTGGAGCATGAGCAGGCACTTGAGAGGCAGCCAGGCAAGAAGGGGTGAGCACCGTCAACAACTTGGAAGAATCTAGAGCAATGGCTCTCATGGTGTGGATTCCAGCAGCAGCAACTTTTAAAAATGGAAATTTTCAGGCCCACCCGAGACCTACTGAGTCAGCAACTGTGGGGATAGCACCCAGTGATCTGTTTTGAACAAGTTTTCCAGGTGATTCAGAGGCACGCTCAAGTCTGAGAACCACTGAGGTAGAGCAGGTGCTGCCCTCCCTTAAACTGAGTAAGCAGGAATCTCAGGGCTTTCCTCCCTTTCACCCTCCTGCAAACCAGTGTCTCGGGAGCTAGGCAGCCATGGAGTGTGTGGAGGGCTGGGGGCTGACCACCGTCTCCCAAGCTGCTCAGAAGGCATGCACTGTTAAGAACAATTACATCTTCCACTGGCTTCACAAACCTCTCTCATGCATCTGACTTCATGGCCTGGACTTCTAACAACTGGATACTGGGAGGCCCGGAGGCAGAAAAGAGCTAAGCAGAGGAGGGAGGCAAATAAACCTCTGTGAGCCCAGAAGTTTGGTGGTGATGACATGTCTCCCCCAGGCTTGCAAAGCCTATACCTATCCTATAACCAGAGAGTTGCGAGCAACTCTAGAAGGCAAAGTGGCAGTTGAAATTCCACTTCTCTTCCAATAAGATTGTTAGAAAGAGCAGCTGGAATATTTTGGAAATTGTTATTGAGCTAACGGAAATGTTTGTAGCCCGAGAGACTAATAGAATTTGCCAGTGTGTGTCTTCGGCTCTCCTTTCACCAACCACAAAGTGATGTGCAACCTTTGCTGCTCCACATCTTCCCCATTTGTATAGCTCATGTTCTTTTTGGAAGCACTTTCCTTTACCTAAGCTTTTTCTTCTGATATACTAGCTTCTGGGCTGACCACAACACTGAAATGGTCCTTGCTAAGATCATCAGGACTGTCAAGTGGCCCCTATATATGTGTGTGCAAAGAACCTTCTATTGTCAGTCCATAGGAGAGGGTGCAACATAGAGAGGCCTCACCAATTCAAATGGCAC
This sequence comes from Sapajus apella, assembly GCF_009761245.1. Classification (NCBI taxonomy): domain Eukaryota; kingdom Metazoa; phylum Chordata; class Mammalia; order Primates; family Cebidae; genus Sapajus; species Sapajus apella. The sequence continues at coordinate 15,309,005 of NW_022436957.1, forward strand.
ATGGAGGCAGTTGTTAGATTGATTCTTGAGAGATGCTTGTAGAATGATGCAGGTGAACCAGCTGCTACTCAAATGGGTTCACACGCACCTGAGATGACCACAGCTCTGTATGGACTGGGCAGCCAGCCTCCCACACACCCATGTTGCCATCTGCCTCTATACTTGAGGCTGGGGATTGTGTTTTTGCTGTTGTCATTGTTAAGAAAAGCAACTAAGCCATGCTATAATATGGATGAATGTTGAAGACATCATGCTAAGTGAAATAAGCCAGTCATAAAAGGATGAATCCTGTATGATTCCACTTATTGAGGTACCTGGAGTAGTCAAATCCATAGAGACAGAAAGTAGAATGGTGGCTGCCAGGGGCTGGGAAAGGGGGGAAATGAGGAGTCACTGTTTAAAGGGTGCAGAATTTCAGATTCACAAGCTGAAAAGAGTTCTGGAAATGGCTGTACAACAATGTGAACTTAATGCCACTGAATGGTACACTTAAAATGGTTAGGATGGTAATTTTTACACTGTGTGTATTTTACCACTAATTAAAATTTGTCTTTAAAAAAAGGAAATTAGCTCTTCTTGTCTTACTGCAGCATGCCTAAATCAATAGGCAATAATCAAAATAACAATGAAAATAATGTTGATTTGCATACTTGAGAATTATTTAGGTGCATTCCATTATCATCTACTATTTACAGATGAAGAAAGCGAGGTGAGAGGACAGTGTAGCCAAGCTCCTACTCCTCCTATGAATGAGGTGGGCTGAGATTCCAGTCCAGAGGCCTGTCTGACTCCAACACAAGAGCTCTGAAACTCATGCGACTTTCACCATGCCAACTTAGCTCATAAGAACAAAAATTCAGTGACTGTGTGTTGACATGTACATCTAAATACCTCTGGGTCACTGACCTGCCCTAGTGTGTTACACCAACATGTATAATACATATATATTTTAATATTATGGTAGAAAGTTCTGGCAATGAATTTACAGAGAAAATTCAACAGTTCCTTGCTCTGTGTTAAATATCTCAGGTCTGAAACACACAATGTCCAACTCTAATTTCATGGAACACATGTATCCAGCCAGCTGGCGAATGAATTTTCGTTCTGTCAAGCACATCTCAGAACACATGCCTGCATAAAGCGTGTCCCCAGCCTTTGAGGGTCTTAGAGCTCAGAGACATTCCCGGCTCTGGGTTCCACAATAGGCTGTACAGTGAAGAACAGAGGGAGCCTGGGGTGTGAAAAGAAGCCCTGCAGAGCAGTGAGAGGGTCGGGGTTGTAGCCACATGTGAGATGTACACACTTGGGGCCAGCACAACATCCAGAGGGACAAAGAGGTACATGCCACCTGCATTTCCAGGCTGAAGGGCAGTTGGCCTTGTTCTAATGAAGCCTAGAAAAAATCTCTATGTGTGAGCAAGGTCTAAAGCCTGGGTAACCAGTCCTCATCTGCTAATCCTGAAACCCACACCCCGCCCCTCAACCTTGCACTCACTTCTGCCCGAGTGCAGAAGCAAGGACAGAAGTGGCCAGTGTCTTCAGGTAATTTTGCTGGAGGATGTAAGAGGGAAGCTTGAGGGCCCCCTTCTCCTCTCCCTTCCTCTCAAGGTCTGTGGCAGTCAGTTCCCCTCCTGTGTTCCTTCCATAGCCGCCCCACACCCGCCCCAGGTGGTGAGAGCACAGCAGTACCTGGTGTGTGTCAGCGGACCCACCGGTCGCTCTGGCCTTCTTGGGGGCAGTGCACCAGGTCTGCTGAGAGAATTGGTCTTAGGTGGCCGAGGCTTTTTTGGCGGTATGGCAGGAACGGAGGGCTTCTGTAAATCCAGTTTTGGCTCTCTCTCTGGTCTTTCTTTAAATCATTGTTTAAAGAAAACAGATCTAGTGTAAGTGACAGTACTTAGATGCAGATTACTCATTTCCTGCTTAAAAAAAAAAAAAATCACTGATGCCATCTCTGAAGGCGAATATGGAAGGCCAAGAGCACCAGTTATTCTTTGTCAGGTTAGCAGAAGTCTCACAGAGCTCACTGCTCCCTCCCTTGCTCACCTTCACTCATGTGGATCCTTCGCCTGAAGCGCCCTTCTGACCAACCCCCACCCTCGGCATACTCCAGCTCTTCCTTGGAAGCCTGGCTAAAACATGACACTGTCATGTTCACTTCTTAACAGCTCAAAGACAGACTTCCTTCCTTCCTCACCTGAGCATTACAGGGCAGTGCTTTACAAACACACTCAGACACTTTCTGGGTGTTTGCATGTTTGGCACGGCCTGTAGGCTGACAGCCCCTGAGGGCAGGGCCCATGTCTGGCCATCTCCTCAGAGCCATATGTGGTGGTGGCATGGAGCCAGTGCTCAGTAGAGGGCTGAGGGGTTTGGTCAGTGGCCCATGGGATCTGCTGGGTGTGCAAAGGAAAGAGGCCTGACATGTCTCAGGCTGGCCTCTGAAACGGGCCGCGAGCTAATAAAAGGGGGAGCGTTTTAGGGAACAATGAGTTCTGGATTCTTCTTGTGCACAGTTTGAACTTGGAAGGTAAACTAGGACTTTACAGGTATATGGTTTCCAAGGCTTTTTGGAGTCAGAGCTATTAGAATGAAGTTGAAGCCAGAACTTTTGGCTGAATGGGGCAGTTTTGAGTGAGGACCTCCTATTTTCCGTTCCCAACTAGCCTGCCCTGTGTGTGGTATAAAAAGCATACATCCACATTCTTCTTGATAAAGATGGAACTTCAAAGAGTTTCCCATTGGACCATAGGCAAGCTCCCTATGCTTACTTGTAAGATGGTACTCAGGACATCTTTTACTTGCAAACACAGACTCACGTTGTTTGGGTGCCCAGATGGTTGGCAAAAGGTTAAAAAAAAAAAAAAAACTCATAGGGGCTGGGTGCAGTGGCTCATACCTGTAATCCCACAGCTTTGGGAGGGCAAGGCGGAAGAATCCCTTGAGGCCAGGAGTTTGAGACCAGCCTGGGCAACACAGTAAAACCCCATCTTTACAAAAAACTAGCCGGGCATGGTGGCATGTCCTGTCCCTGTAGTCCCAGCTTGGGAGGCTGAGGCAGGAGAATTGCTTGAGCCCAAGAGTTTGAGGCTGCAGTGAGCTACAATCGCACCACCACACTCCAGCCTAGGTGACAGAGCAAGACCCTGTCTCTAAAAAAGAAAAAAAAATTAAAATAATCCCATCAGGTATTACTGTGCTCATCCCTACAATGTGGGGAAATATACTCCAATCAGGAACGCTGGGAACTCATTTTATGGCACACAGGGGACAGAGGAGGAAGGGTTCTGTTGAAATGCAAAGCAGGGGACATTTCTCCTGTGGCAGTAGGACAGGGACAGGAACTCCAGCAGCCTGCAGGACGAATGGAAAAGGGAATTTGTGCTGACCCTACAGGGAGACCAAGTCTCTAGGTAGGGCTGATTCCCTATTGCATTTGACCAGGGCTTTTGCCTCCCTGACCCACTGTGGCATAGAACAAGGGATCATGGGAGGGAAAGGAACCAGCAATTTGGGGTCACTTGGTCAGCCAATTAGGGTGGTTGTTCACATGTAAGCCTAGTCTGTATGTCAGCATGGACTAGTGCAGAAAGTGTCCCCATCACAGAGCCTGGCTATTACCTAGAAACTAGCTATCTATCCTCTATGAGGACAGAGGGTGGTATCTGATTATTTCATACCACACATTTTTTTTTTTTTTTTTTTGAGACAGGGTCTCACTCTGTTGCCCAGGCTGGAGTGCAGTAGTGTGATCACAGCTCACCACAGTCTTGATCTCCAGACTCAAGTGATCCTTTCACCTCAGTCTCTCAAAGTAGCTAGGACTATGGATGTGGGCCACCAGGCCTGGCTAAATTTTTTTTTTTTTTTTTTTTTTGGTAGAGACAGGGTCTTGCTATTTTGCCCAGGCAGGTGTTGAACTCCTGGGCTCAAGCAATCCTCCTGTCTTGGCCTCCCAAAGCGCTGGGATTACAGATGTGAGCCACTGTACCTGGCCATACCAATGCTTTTATATCAAAGAGTTATTCATATGGTATATACTCAATGGCTGTTTTTTTCATCAATCTGTGACATAGACCTGGCCTTCACAATGAGGTTCCACAACTCAACTTCTAACTGCTCACTGTGAAGGAAAGAGGTATAGCTTCTTAAGAGCTTGCAATGTTGGCAAAATTTTTGGCAGGCTGATATGAAATATTAAATTTCACAATAAAATTTCATGAGGCCACCAAGAAGCACCTCCAAATAATTACATTCATTAATTCAGCATTTCTCTTGTGACTTAAAAATAACTGCTTTTTAAAATGGAATTTGCTCAGCCTCCTGTTCATAATAACGTAGCACTTTTCCCATAAAAATGTGTGATCAATCAAATCCCAGACAGCTAATAAAATGAGTCCTTCTACAGTATGCAGATTTCTTTGAGAGAGACTCTCAAAATGGTAAGAGTGAAACATGTTCATAAACTTGACTGCAGGACACACATTAAGCTACTTCCCTGCCAATGACACTCCTGACCACCTTCAGGATACTCCAGGGACCGAGCTGCTTTTCCCACTATTAACATGCCACCCCACCTCCTCCAACATCCTTGACCAAGGATATCTGTCTGTAATAACATTAGCCAGAGTCAAGGGTCCATCAGTGACCAAAGAAAAGAGCTTTCATTTGTTTATTTCTCTGGATGTGAATTTCACCAAGCCAAATCCATCTATCAACAGCGAACAAGCACCTTGGGACACTAGGCATGAAGGACGGGCTAAGCAGAAAATGACAGGTATACACTAGGCCCTAAAGGAACTTACACCCAACTTTGAGGTGTGGAAAGGGTGGCCATGGTAGAGACATCATGAAATAAAAGCAACGTGTTAACTGACTAGGCTGGTTATTTTTCATTTGATGAGAGATTCTGGTCCCACGAAGTACCACATAACCCTCTCCTACTTCCTTAGCAATAGGATTTGTAAAAGCAATCAAAACAAAACCATGATCAGCATATTCCAAAGAAAAATCAAATTCTGTGGGTATTCTGGACTAGCCATGTAACAGACAGCTTCAGCTCTTGCTGTCCTAGAAGTGCCAATGAAGAATTGCTTTCATACCTTTTTCTTCTGTTCTGTTGGGAAGCATTTCTGGTCTTTCAGGAGGTATCTTTTTAAGTTCATGTTTTCTCTCAGTGGTACCTAAGAGGGAAAGGGTAATAGTGATCAGAAAATGTTTTCTCTATTCATTTATTAGACACACCAGCATTTTATCAGGTAGGGCAAATCAGTAAGTTTTTTTCCCCGAGTTGGGTGTTAGCATTACCTGGCAAATAGGAGCTGTTTAGAAACAGAAAGCAGAAATCATCGCTGGCCTATGTCATTAAATTCACCTGCCTATGTATCCTTAATTTATAAGAACACCACTAATATTTTCTGATATTTAAGCCTAATTTCCTTAGGCATCAAAATAGTCACAGGAAATCACTGGGTGGGGGCAGAGAATGTGTATAAATAAATAAATGTCAGTTATCAAATAAGGGGCCACTGAATGTTGTATTTTACCAAAAAAAAGGGGGGTTTCATAGGAATCTGGATCCCATTTTGTAGCCATTTTAAAATAGGGCCTGGAATTATTTGACACTCCTCTCAGTAAGAGGTGAGGTCTACATCCCCTTGCCAGGAATGTGGGTGGGCTTATGACTACCTCGATCAGTGGCAGGAATGATACTACATAATTTCCAAAGCCAAGTCATAAAAGGTCCTGTAGTTTATGCTTTATTTGCTGGAATACTGAACCTCCATCTAAGAGTTAAAACTACCCTGGAGAGGCTACATATAGATGCTCCAGCCTATAGCTCCAGCTGAGCCCAGCTTTCCAGCTACCCTTGTCAAGGGGAGCCAGACATGTGAGGGAAACATTCATCTTTGAAACGGATCCTCCAGCTTCAGCTGGTTCAGTATTCCCAGCTGAGGTCCCAGATATGAGCAGGGACAAGCCATCTCAGCTATGGCCTGCTCTTGACCCACAGAATCTGTGAACATAAGAAGATTGTTGTTTCATGCCACTAAATTTGGGGTCCTTCAAGTATTACATTTTTTCATATGTACCACTTAGCACTTAGTCTCTACCCACATGGATCTTTACCCACTGCAGCTGCTCCCTTACCTGGGGTTTTCTCATTGGTGCCAGTGGCCTAAGGCATGTAAGAGCACTTGAGAAATAGCTAAAGCACAAACCAGTCAAAAGTACTCCTCTTATGTATGGACTGGGTTGAGTTCTTAACAAATTCTTTACATGACCAGTTCCATAGATGGGTGCTTGGTATTGGAAATGTCAATTACCCAATCTCAGAGGGCAAAAGAAGTTAAAAAAAAAAATCCACCCAACATCTTTATTTAAATCCTCTTAATGTTTCACTACAAATTAAATACCACATCTCATTTCTGTCAATTTCATATCTGATTTTTTTTGATCAAATAATCAAACACAAGGAAAGCTGATGATAGAGAAAATATGAATATCTACCTCTCCATTACAAAGCAGTTCCCAAGATCATTCAAGCAGGATAAATGAGCAGTAATCGATGAAGATTAAACGCCATCTTGCTTTGCCCCACAGAGACCCATCATAAACTTTGGTAAAATTGTTTTAAAAGGGTAAGAATTTGCCTACCATATTACAATCTAGTCTCCTAACAACAATGAAGTCAGTATTATTCCTAGAGACACAGGAAGAACTGACAATCCTACTATATTGAAGAATCTAATCTTAGCTACATTCTAGATTGCCTGAGCCTTGGACTCCTCAACTAATCTCCACAGTCTCTGATTAACTACCAAAGCCTATAGGGAAAGGGGTCTTCAGAAAAAAGCAAATAAATAGCTTGCTTCAATTTCAGCAAAATAAAAATATATGGCCAGAACCACTAGGTGGCAAAATGAAACTGCTCGATGCAAACAAGGATGGGGGTGGAGCAAAAGATGTAATTAACATCCTATTTCAGGGCTTAATCTCTGTAATTCTCAATTATGCCAAAGGGAATGGAAAAGGAATTTGGGGTCAAGTTTTTCACCCTAACTTGGTGAGCCAAAAGAACTTAAAAATCACTTCTTAATAAGTTTATAAATAAACAAATCTGGAAATTTATTCATAATTTAACTGTTAAAGAAATGTCGTAATTGTGAATGTACAGAACTACAAATACTCCTTTTCTTCTATTTTTGTTGTTAATCTTTTAAATGCCACTTAACTAATTATTCATGGAGGAATTTTTCCCTATAATTAATTTTAACAGTTATAAAGAGGACTTCTATTGGGAAATATGAAATATGATTTTTATATACGAGAATCCAGTGTGCAACGAGCTACCAAATGTCCAATATCAAGTCTTCCTATATTATTTAACCTGAATAGCTGAACTACACAGAAAAAAGTCAATTAGATTTTTCAAAATTAAAAAAGAGCCATGAGAAAAAGTAGTTATTGCTAGAAAAACATCTTTTTGTTGGGGGGTAAGTGAAGTCAGTAAAAATTTTGGTTAACCACCTGAAACAGACACTGAAAATTCAGCAACACTGTATGCGCACAACAACGCTATGACCCATGGGAAATAATTTTCCCTAAGCTGACCTTCAGCTGGGCACAGGTGAAACAGGACAATTAAGTTCTTTTCTCCACAAAAGCTGTTTATTTTAAAAATCCAAACTTGTTTTTTTAAAAGTTCTTTCTGATCATCCTCTTTGGGAGCCTAGATTTTTACACTATACCAGTGTTACATTTTAATAGTATGTTTATCTTTTAGGAAAAACAGAAGTATCTTTAAAACCTGCCTGCTGAGATCAAATCGTTAACTTCCCAAGTTGTCAATATATGGCACTTGAACCAAGAATCCTGAACTCTACACTGAGGATGATTTGAATATATGCAAAAAGACTCACATTTTATTTGATGGAACTGAAAGGTACGTTACCTGCCCCTTGTTTGATGACAGGAGCGGATGGAGGTGGTGGCTTCTTGGGTCTCTGAAAAATTAATCAAAATTATACCACATGAGATTGTTGGCAAGCCTATCCTCTCACAGAAGGACCATAGACATTGTTTTCTATGTGCAGTTTGGACAATTTAGAGAACCTCTCCAAAAAAATTGAGCAATCCGCTCTCCAGGGAAGTCAGTTTTTGGCACCTCTAAATAAACGCTAAAATAAATCCAGTCGGCAAAACAAAGCTCCAATCGACAAATGAAATGCCATTTCCCCCTTTCTAAGTTTGTAACAGCCTTCTGGAAAAGCACGGCTCAGCAAAAATGGCCTGAAACCAGCAAGCACAATGGTACTCCTACGATGAAGCTGCATTTGTAATTAAGATTTAATCTGCTGAATAATCATGCAATTCGAAAAGAGTCACTGTAAAGATTCAAAATCGAATCTGCTCTGGATGTAGGACCTTCAACAAAATGCAGGCTAATGGCCTGCTGCAGCCACATCAGGTTGCAAGCCTTCTGCCCCTTCCTATGCCGAGTCTGGCAGGCCATTTGTTAGACACCCTACAGACTCATTGTACAACTGATAAACTGGAACAGAGGGGGGTTTTTTGTTGTTGTTTTGTTTTGTTTTTTTGCATATCAGCCGTGATTTGTTTTTCTCACACCCTGTCACTCCGTAGGTGATGGAGGCAGCAATGCAATCAATGGCATACATCCCTGAATTGGTTCCAGGGTAGCCAGCATTTTCTTGTCATCCAGGATTGACTGTGGGAGGGAGATGATCAGGCTGGACTTGGCAAGTTATTCTGTGGCCAGAAAAATCCAGCCAGGGCACTGTTCTTTGACAGCTGTTTTAGGGGGAAGGGGGACCGAGGGCAAAAGGAGAACCATCTCAACATCAAAATCTTTAACGAAGGAAGGACGAGAATGAGGAGGGTTTGAGCAGAAGATCCACGTCACTGCCGACACTTCTCATCCTCTCTGGGCATCATATAGTTGTGGTTTTTAAAAAGCTCCATGGAGACTCTTCTGCTCTCTGAAAATGTATTACTGTGACATTACTATTGCCACAGGGACTAGCCAAAGCACCTGCCCATCACTAGCCCTGAGCCATCAGTGCCTGATGCAGCACTGTGACAAGGAAAGAAATGGTATTAAATAAAACCCAGAGAATATTACACCCACAGGGAACTTTCTCAGGGGGCATCATAGCATGTAGGCTCTGGATTCAATAACATATCAGCTTTGTTTTTTACCAGCTGGGTGATTCAAGCCAAGTTATTCCATTAGGTATGGGCTAGGGATGGGGGAGTTCAGAACTTTACTGTCATTATAAATCCTGGCTCTTTCCACTATTACCCACAGACATGGGGCAAGTGACCTCACGGAGCTGAACTTTCTCATCTATAATCGGTCATAATATGACCTCTCTCTTAGGAGAATTTAAATTCATAAGCAGAAATCAGTAAGCACTGACTTGTTTAATCTGTGAATTATGATACCCATTTTGCAGAGGAAATAATTGAGGCTTCCAGAGATGAAGTCATTTCTTGAGGTCACCAGGTTAGTAAAAGGGGTTGGTGGGTGGGGCATGGCTAGGCATCAAAACCAGGGCTGTCTGATCCACAGGCGTACTCTTAGCCACCATGAAGAGTCCATCTTGCCAGAAAATATCCACACGACAAACCATCACACAGCCATGAAACCACACACAAGGAGTTTAAAAAAACACAGGGGGACTGTATTGTGTTAAAGCTGAAAAAAAGGGTATCAAATTGCAGCTACAGTATGAGCTCAACTAGGATGCAACATACACAGAAAGAGAGGAAAGAAATTTAAAGCAGTGATCTCAGATTCTGGGTGCATAGATGTGCATGTGTGTGTGTCATTCTTAATGTTTTTTTTTTTCTGTATTGTCTCTACGAGTGCAGAGAAATATACTTTATTAAAATAAAGAAAGCAAGCTGCTCTAAGGACCACCAGCCCTTACATACAGGTGCTCCGTGGGATAGATGTGTTTCTGCCTTATGGTCTCACATTATTCTTTCCCCTTTTGCCAGCCCCTTCTAGCTCTCCACTCTTTTTCTTCCTCCCTTCTCTGTCATTGTGTTAATAAGACTGGGGACAGATGTGTGTTTACCTATTAAAAGGATCGGTGAGGTTCTGCTAGTTAACCTTCCTTTACGTTGGAATCAGAGTTCAGGCATATCTCAGAGATATTGCAAACTTGGTTTTAGACTACTGCAATAAAGTGAATCACAGGAATTTTTTTGTTTCCCAGTGCATATAAAAGTTATGTTTATGCTCCGCTGAAGTCTATGCAGTGTGTAATAGCAGTACGTCTAAAAAAGCAATGTTGATACTTTAAAAATACTTCACTGCTAGAAAAAACTAATGATCATCTGAGCCTTCAGCAAGTTGTAAACTTTGTACTTGGGGAGGGTCTTGCCTCAATGTTGACAGCAGCGACTGATAGGGGTGGGGGTGGCTGAAGGTTGGGGTAACTGTAGTAATTTCTTAAAATAAGACAACAATGAAGTTTGCCACATCAATTGATTTCCTTTCATGAAAAATTTTTCTGTATCATGCAATGCTGTTTGATAGCATTTTAGTCAGAGTAGAACATCTTTCAATACTGGAGTCAATCCTCTTAAATCCTGCCACTGCTTTATCAACTAAGCATATGTAATATTCTAAATCCTTTGTTGTCATTTCAACAATGTTCACAGCATCTTCACCAGGAGTATATTCCATCTCAAGAAACCACTTTCTTTTCTCATCCATAAGAAGTAACTCTTTATCCATTCAAGGTTGATCATGAGATTGCAGCAGTTCAGTCACATCTTCAGGCTCCACTTCCAATTCTAGTTCTCTTGCTATTTCCGCTACATCTGCAGTTACTTCCTTCACTGAAGTCTTGAACACCTCAAAGTCATCCATGAAGGTTGGAATCAACTTCTTCCAAACCCCTGTTAATGTTGATATTTTGACCTCCTCCCATGAATCACAAATGTTCTTTACTCGCATCTAGAATGGTAAGCTCTCTCCAGAATTGACTTTCCCTAGCTCCATTAGAGGAATCAGTATCAACGGTAGCTATAGCCTCACAAAATGTATTTCTTAAATAATATTTGGAATGACTCTGATCCATGGGCTGCAGAATGGATGTCGTATTAGCAGGCATGAAAATGGCACTGATCTCCTTATACATCCCCATCAGAGCTCTTGGGTGACCAGGTACACTGTCAATGAGCAGTAATATTTCGAAAGGAATCTTGTTTTCCAAGTGATAGGTCTCAAGAGTGGGCTTAAAATATTTAGTAAACCATGCTGTAAACAAATGTGCTATCATCTAGGCTTTGTTTTTCCATCTATAGAACAGAGTCAGAGTAGATTTAGCATAATTCTTTCTTTTTGTTTGTTTCTGTTTTGATACAGGGTCTCAGTATGTCACCCAGGCTGGACAGCAGTGTTGCAGTGGTATGATCACAGCTCACTATAGCCTTGACCTCCCAGGCTCAAGAGATCCTCTCACTTCAGCCTCCCAAGTAGCTGAGGCCACAGGTACACACCACCACAACTGACTAATTTTGTTAATTATTTGTAGAGATAGAGTTTCGCTATGCTGTCCAGGCTGGTCTGAAATTCCTAGGCTCAAGTGATCCTCCTGTCTCAGCCTCCCCATCCTGGGATTATAGGCCTGTGCTACCGTGTCTGGCAGCATAACTCAAGTGTCCCAGGATTTTCAGAATGGTAAATGGGCACGGGCTTTAACTTACAGTCACCAGCTGCATTAGCCCCTACCAAGAGAGTCAGCCTGTCCTTTGAAGCTTTGAGGCCAGGTACCAACTTCCCTAGATGATATCTTCTTCCAATAGAAGGCTATTTCATCAACTGAAAATCTGCTGTCTAGCGTAGCTACCCTCAACTAAGCTCAATCTTCTGAGTAACCTGCTGCAGTGTCTTCATCAGCACTTACTGCTTCACCTTGCACTTCTATGTTATGGAGATGGTGTCTTTCCTTAAACCCCAATAACCAACCTCTGCTGGCTTCCAACTTTTCTTCTGCAGCTTCCTCACCTCTCCCAACCTTCATAGACTTGAATAGAGTTAGGGCCTTGCTCTGGATTAGACCTTGGCTTAAGGAAGTGTTGTGGCTGGTTTGATCTTCTATTCAGACCACTCAAACTTTCTCCATATTATCAATAAGGCTATTTTTATTTATTTATTTTTAGAGATAAAGTCTCACTATGTTGCCCAGACTGGTCTTGAACTCCTGGGCTCAAGTGATCCTCCCATCTTGGCCTCCCAAAATGCTGGGATTACAGGCATGAGCCACCATGCCTGGCAATAAGGCTGTTTTACCTTCTTATCATTCATGTGTTTACTGGAGTAGCACTTTTAATTTCCTTCACAAATTCTTCCTTTGCATTCACAGCTTGTCTGTTTAGTGCAAGAGGCCTAGCTTTTGGCCTATCTCAGCTTTCAACATGCCTTCTTCACTAAGCTTGATCATTTCTAGCTTTTGATTTAAAGTGAGAGATGTGTGACTCATCCTTTCACCTGAACACTTAGAGGCTATCATAGGGCTGTTAGTTTGCCTCATTTCAACATTGTTGTGTCACAGGAAATAGGGAAGCCCGAGGAGAGGGAGAGAGGTAGGGAATCACTCCATCACTCAGTGGAGTAGTCAGAATACACACAACATTGATCAATTAAGTTTGCCATCTTCTATGGGCACAGTTTATGGTGCCTCAAAACAATTACAATAGTAATGTCAAAGATCACTGATCACAGATTACCCACAACAGATATAATAATAATGAAAAAGTTTGAAATGTCGTGAGAATTATCAAAACATAACACAGAGACATGAAATGAGCACATGCTGTTGGAAAATGGCGCCAGTAGATCTGCTCCACACAGGGTTACCACAACAATTCAATTTGTAAAAAATGTAATATCTGAAACACAATAAAGGAAAGCACAGAAGAATCAAGTATGCCTGTCATTTCTTATACACAAAACTGCCAACAACCTGTGGCCTTATTCTTCCCAGCCAAGTCCCAACGATGCCTACCCCTGGACATCTTTCTCACTCCTTGCTAGTCTGAACATTTCTATAACCAATTTCATATAAGCCTCCTTTCACCAAGGCCATTACCCCAGCGACCTTGCCTCAAACCACAGGGCCCCAAATTTAAAAACTACAAGTTATCGTATTTTTACTGGCCAAAGAAAAAAAAATCCCTTACTGTTGTGTCACATTTGGCATGTAGCAGACATATGAAATGTGACAGAGCAGAGCAGAGAGGCACCGGGGGAGGGAGAGGGGAAAATGTTACACTAACAGACAGTGTATGAAAAGTGTGGTCACAGCAAGTATGTGTGTGAACGTGGCAAAGGACAGAGACAGAGTGTGAAGTTTTGTTCGGAAACCCGGCAGTTGCAGAGGCAGTTGGGTGCACAGTTTTGAAAGGAAGGAACAGTTTGTGAGCTGTCTGTCTTGCATCTACCACTCTTGATCAATGTTGGCCAGATGTCTGCTTTGCTTACTAGCAGTTTTCCTATTTTTTAATTCTTTACTGACTTCACTTTCTCTGGTTCCATCAAACTTAGCCTTCATGCTTTTTCAGAGGAGAAAGGATGTCACATTTTCAAAAAGGATATCTATAAGGTAATTCTAAATAAAAATCAGGGCCAGGGTTCTATGCAGCTCTGGACTGCCCTCCTCCCCCAAATGATTCATAAAGTATTGCACATGGGCCTACAATGTTTTTTAAAAAATGCAACAGGCCAAGCACTTGGGGAGACAGGCAGGCAGACTGCCTGAGCTCAGGAGTTCAAGGCCAGCCTGGGCAACATGGTGAAACCCCATCTCTACAAAAAATACAAAAAAATTTGTAGGGCATGGTGGCACATGCCTGTGGTCCCAGCTACTTGGGAGGCTGAGGCAGGAGGGTCACCTGAGCCTGAGAGGCAGAGGCTGCAGTGAGCTGAGATCGTGGCACTGTACTCCAGCCTGGGCAACAGAGGGAAACCCTGTCTCCATAAGAAAAATAGAATAAATAAAATTAAAAAAAATTTTTTTAATGCAACAGGAAGGTGGCAGTGTGAAATGAGAAGGCAGAATGGGTGATTCTCCAACAAAATATGACAGTAGACAATTCATCACATGAGTTCACTATTCTCAAATAAAAAGACATGAGGAGGTCACTTAGTTGATTTCCCTCCAAACATCCAATTGTGACTGGATAAAGAAAATGGGGCTGGGGTCCTCTGGGCTAAGTAGTAGGTCAAGGTTTCCTGTGTGGAGTTTATCAGTAACAAGATATTAACCAGCTCCTATAGGTGCACATACTAAAACATCCTTTCAACTCAGGCAAGTATTTAAGTCCTGAGTTTTTAGAGGCACTTGTTCTATTTATTCTCTTTACCCCTTCCTCCATGGTGAAGGTAAAATGCTCCAGCTCCAACCTCAGGTGGCTTCAGCCTGCTCAACTTGCAGATAAGTGCTAAAAAAAAAAACAGTGGATGTTAAGAGCTGCAAGTGATCACAGGAGTCCCCCATACAGCTGAGATCACTGAGGCTCAGAAAGGTTTTTTCAACAGCTAGTTGGTAGCCAGAGGGCCCAGAACTCAACGTTTCTCAATGTCCAGACTATGGGAATACATTTCACAAGAGCCAACATGAATATAATGATAACAAAATCAATGAACCCACATTTTCTGATTTCTGTGAGAGCTGAATGCCTTCCACGGTCTTCATACATGGAGGGAGCATAGGCCTAAGTGCATGTGTGTCCATGTCTGCCTGTGTGTGGAGTTGTTGGCTTGGACCAAGACATGCAGACACCATCCTTCAAGGGATATATTAGCTAGATTTGATTTTTGCCTTTACACTACCAGGAAGGAAATAGATATGAACATTCTGGAATGAGAATAGCAGGAAGACAAGCTTTGTTTCCTGTGAAGGATTTCAGAACTGACTCTGCCCCTTGTTTGGTAAGACTGGCCCTTCCCAAGCAAAAGGGCTATATCTGTTCCCCTGGCAGGAATTTGGTTTGTTCCTTTGCCTCTTGAGCTGGTTTGCCTTCAGAGCTCTGGCCCCAGAGATGTGATTTGTTTTTTTTTAAAAAAAAAAAAAAAACAGAAGTGTACCCTGATGGCTGGGTACCCTTTAGAGGGGCTTTGTTAGAGGAGTATAGTGAGGTTCTGGAAGTAAGTCTCAGCTTGATTTTGAGCAATTCTGGACTTTGGAAGACCTCCTCCACATATCCTGCTAAGTTCTCTGGAGGGGTGTGTGTGTGTGTGTGTGTGTGTGTGTGTGTGTGTGTGGCTGGAGAGGGGACACAAATGGACAGCTCCTGATTAGGGCACCCCCATGCAGCTCTAGAAACACATGGGGACCTCCACTCTGCCCTTTTCTCCCTGCCCCTGGAGGCCCAGCCACACCTTTGAAATGTGCAGCTGAAGCCATGCTCTAGGTGATGACAGTGTCTATAACTGCACCTTTGTACTCTATAGAGTCTCCAGCAACTGCCTGCCCTGTAACCCACCCTGGAGATACCCAGGGACCTGGGGAACCCACTCTTGGAAGACGCTTTCTCTAGTTTCCTCCCTCAGCCTCTGGCCTACATCCTTCATCTCCCATTCAGACTGATGGCCTACTGGGTGGTCAGCCAGGCCTTGGCATTTGGCTTCTCCCTAAGATGCTCTTGCAGTTCACCCCCTTGGCTCACCCCTTCGCTCCATCTGCCCCACCCTGAAAGTGATGCCTCGATTCCATGCCCAGATCCCATGCCCAGATCCCATGATCAAATGGAAGGATCTGGGCTTCCCTTGGTCTGGGAAGGGTAATCTGACAGGAGGCCAGCTCCCCCCGCCCCTCCCCTCCACTCTTCCTCCTCTTTTGTACAAGAGAGAGGAGCAAGTAGGAGAGGAGGGCCAGGAGGAAGAGAAGGTACACTCTGGCACCAACCAACTAAAAGACCAGGGACTCTTCACCAGCAACCATGTATCATGCATGCTGTAAGGCCCCATGAAGGAGAAGCTTGGGACATGGGCTCTGCCTTCAAAGACTACAGGCTGTAAGTACGACTGAAGAAGGGAGAGGGAATACCATCCAGGTGGCTTTGAGAAAGTCCACTGGGGCTGAGTCAATAGGTCATACTCGGATGACATTAACCCCTTGACAAACTCCATTTCTTTGCATGTGAAACTACCCATGAAACTAAATGTTCAAGACAGATAACGGTTAGTTAGGTAAATATTTTTCATAAGGCTGCTTATTAGAAGCACATATTTCTTTCTTTTGGAAGGCTAACAAATAGGGAAATAATTTATTGGACATCTTCAGAAACTAGAAAAATAACAGTTCTTATTACAGATGCCATGTTTTCAGATAAAGTGTCTTTTAAGATAATTCTAAATAGAAATCAGGACCAGGGCTAAAGGCTAAAGGACATGATGAAGAATAAAGAAAATGTCGACTAAGAACAGATTTTAAGGACAGGGCTGTCAGAAGATGGAGGCCAAGTAAGGTAAGGGGCCTCCAAAGAACTTGGTATAGAGAAGATAGAGTTAAACCAGCAAAATTCAGCTACTGTGGGAATCGAGCAAGAGACTTCCTTTCCTGCAAAAGTTTGGAACCTGTAAAACTTGTGCTAAAAAAAATCATAAAGGCTAGGTTGGCACATAATTAAAATGGAGAAAGTGGGAAATCTAACTGCTTGCATCACAATGTGTCTGGAGATTAATGTGAACAGGAAAGGTCCAGTCAGTCATGAAAACAGACAAATGGAGACCAAAGGTAATGGTGCAGTGCTCTTGCAAGTGTCATCGAGGCTTAGCTGACTTCAACACATGGCTCCCTTGGCAGACCTTTGCCTTTGGTGTCTGAGGTGGTCTCAAGTGATACCTGCCAGAACCTTGGTAAGAACAACAAACTCCTCTTGTTTTGATTCCTTGCCCTCCCGGCAAGCACTGGATAAATGTGGCTTCTGGTGGAACCTGGCTTCTAAGGGATCAGGCCCATAGGGGACAAAATGACTGGGGCAGGAAGACCCCTGCGTTTCAGACTGGCTGACATCTGAGTTCCTGTTGCGATGAGTAAACTGGCTGCCTGCTACCTGATTAAGTCTCTGTGACTAGGCAAAGGGGAGCCTGCATCATAGTCACAGGGACATCTTTGAGGGCAGGTTTCTGAGTCCCTGAGGCTGAGCCTCCACTGAGGAGCATTCACTAGGGAAACACCTATGGGAATCTTAGCAACGCCTTCATTCTTGACTTGCACTAACTCAAAAGAGACCTCCAAATAAATGTGTGGTAGATTAGTAATATCTTCTGGTGATATGAACAGTTTTTCTTAGAAGAACTGCAGCCTGAGATTTATTCTTTTTTTTTTTTTTGAGACACAGTCCTGCTCTGTTGCCCAGCCTGGAGCGCACTGGCATGATCACAGCTCACTGCAGCCTCGAACTCCTGGCCCAAGTGATTTTCCCACCTCAGCCTCCTGAATAGCTGGGACCCCAGGGATGTACCACCATACCCAGCTAATTTTTCTTATTTTTGTAGAGATGGGGTCTTGCTATGTAGCCCACGTTGGTCTCAAACTCCTGGGCTCAAGCAGTCCTCCCACCTGGCCTCCCAAAGCACTGGGATTACAGGCATGAACCACCACACCTGGCCACTTTCTTAACACTATCTTTTAAAATACCTATTCTAATTTTGTTCTTTTGTTAATGACAATGAGCAGTTGTTTCTGCAGTTTTTGAGAGTCTAAGTTCCCCATTAGCCTTCTGTAACAATGATACAGCACACACATTGCTTCATTAGAGCTCTCAGAGTATTTAATCTTTCTGTTCTGGTATTCAATTTTACTGTCAAGGCCTAAAATAAACAGCCATTGAATCTAGGTTCTCTTATAAATAGCTTACATAATTGCTCTAAAACATGCACCAAGGGAGCAACAGATGCTCTTCTGGAATATCTTGAGGAAAAACCCCAAAGCATTTGTCACCCTGGTGAGGAAGAATCCACTAAGCATTCTCCGAAAGAAAGATGGCCAGGAATTCTAAAAGGCCTTATAGTAACCACCTGAATTCATACCCCAGAAGAAAATATGTCAGCCTCATCAGAACGCTCTGGTGATACCTACAGAGTCAAGAGGCCTGCTGTTGAATAAATGTCGTTTGCTTCTGTCTACCCTAATCATCAGAGATCGTCCTCTTTTCTGGGTGAATGATTGTAACCCCAGTCACTGGCAAGACAAGATGACATCTGCTGAAACCAGTGGCAGAATGTTTCAAATTCTGTCATTCACATAGTGCCTCCATGTTAATGATTCTAATCATCTTTACATTCTCAACTCAGCAAATGACAGCCCCATCTCGTCACATTGTCACCAACTCACCAATACTCTGGGTGCAGTAATAAAAGCTGGTATAACAACCAATGTGAACATGTTTGGCTGGTTTTTATAGGCCAGAGGGGATGGAAAAGGATGCTATATTTTGAATTTTCTAGAAGTTAAATGTTACATTATACAATCACTTTTTAGCTATAGATATTACTTTGACAGGTATGACTACTGTTTCCCTTAAATTGGGTTTTCTGCTTCGTAGGGACAAGGTTAAAAGACCTATCAAAGAGATGGTGGCTGCTTGTCTGGGATTGGAGAGATGCCCATGGGGAGTGTGCATGTCCCAAAGAGCATGCCATGCCCGGTCCACTCATCGCTGACAACTTCACTCTCCTGGTGGAAGTGCTTCCCTTAATAGCTTATGTAACACAGAGCTTCTAGAAAAGTACACTATGGAGTAGCTCTCACCTGACTGAATTTACTGTCCCCCTAAAACATGACTGGGAATTAGAAGGCATGCTTTACCTATTTTTTAAAAGAAAGATCTAGGTTTTACCCTAGCCTTCAAAACCTTACTGGCCATCACCACAAAAATGATAATGATGTGAGGTAATGTATATGGTAATTAGCTAGATTCAGTCATTCCACAATGCATATATACTTCAAAGCATCATGTTGTACACATTAAATACAAATAATTTTATCTGTCAATTAAAAAACATACTGCCTCAATTATAACCAATAAGGTGGCAAATGTCTAGTAGGATGGTATGCTTGCTAAGATTCCTTGGTTGAAGGGAGAGGAGTTACCATGAAGGTCTTGGTACCTGAGTGTTTCAGGATGTGCCTAGCTTTTACTAGCCTCACAAAGATAGGGAAGAAGGGAAGTACAGGTAGGCTGGACAGCCCCCTTGCCTCCACTCACTTGGAGAGGCCTATATCAGGTATCCTTTCAGAAGAGTTTGGCAAGTCTCCAAGGCCCTAAATGCCAGACCTAACTGCCTAACTCTAAGCTCACAAGGACAGCGCTCATGTGCATGCTTCACTTTCAATCAACCAGCACAGTGGCCAGCCCTGAGAAAGGATTCAATAAATACTGAATGAGTGAATGAAGGAGAATAAAACATATATGTCAGGCAGCAGATCCAGAAAAAACCATGAGAAATAACATAAAGATTATGTCATTCTGTGCTTACGTGTCTCTACCAATATATTTTCTAAGTTGCTAAATTTCTTTTTAATGGCCATTTATCAAAGTTTTTAGATGCATTTGGATTTCCAGGGAAGCGTGCCAAGACACCAAGATAACTGCATTGATTTGATCAACTGGAGCAAAAAGAACCAGAGTCAGCCTTCTATCATTGCTTCACAGTTTCAGCTAGAGCCTTCCTACCTTCATGGTAAATAGTAATTATAAAGACTAGAATAATTAATCTGTGTGAGGCATTTACTAACTATCAGGCACTATGCTTAATAATTTATGTGCATCATCCCAGTAAATTTTCTCTCAACACTTCAACAAGGTAGGTACACTTATTCATATAATTTTATGGATGAGAATGCATGCAGAGGCTTAGAAACATTCAGTGACTTGGCTTTGGCTACAGAACGAGTAAGTGACAGAGCTAGGATTCAAACCCAGATCTATCTGATGCCACAGCCTAAGGTCACAACCACCGTACTCTATGTAATGTTTGCCAAACCTCATTCCTGTGTCCTACTATTTCAAAACACTTCCTATGCAGTCATTACTAAGTGTTTAGTATCTGTTATTCTCAGTGACTGATTTTGTCAAATGAAAATCCACTATTGCTATAGTCATCAGTAAAAACATTTCAAGTGATTTTGCTTGGCGGAAAATTTCCTTATTGAATGATGAGCTCTTCTCTGTTGTGCGAATTTATTTCCCTCCTAAAGTATGAGGGATGGGGGAGGAAACCAGAAGGTGGGTTGTCATCACTTAGACAGATACCTGCTTCTATACCAGTGCTTCCTATACTGTAATATGCAAACAGATCACCAGTGAACACTGTTAAAACGCAGATTCCGATGCACCAGGTCTGTGGTGGGGTCTGAGCATTTCTAACAAGCTCTCAGGTGATGCTGCTATTGCTGATCCATGGATCTCATTTTAAGTATCAAGAATCTAGGAAACATTAAGAAGCAGAATACAGATTCTCTAAAACCCAAACTCAGACTCCAAGAGAGAATAACAGGTGTGGAACAGAACATTCTACACTTAAACAACACAAAAAAGAAAGCAATCAAAAAGCTTATGAAGTGTGGCTAACTTAGCCTTCAAATCAACCTAATGGTCTATGGGGCATAATCTTGGCAGGTGCCAACACCATCTAGCTTCTTAAACAATTACATCCATTCGTCAAAGCAGCACAAATCCCATTAAATGCTACTTTAGTATCCTTGGCAACCAATCCACCAGCATTGTAGCTATCCTTCCCACACCTCAGCCATACTGGAATGGTGCCACGGCAAGATCAGGCTCAGCACGGTCCAGTAACAGAGTCCTCATGGGCATAAAGTAGACCGAGGCTGGGAAGGGTGGGCAGAGGTCACGTGAAAACTTGGGCAAAGAACCCTGAAGATGGGATTGCTACCCTCTTATACTGGAAAGTGCTTCTAACTTCCTAACATTTCTTATTACATCATCAGCAGGGAAACAATACACCTGGAGTGAGGCAAACAAATGGAGTGGCTGATTTAAACAATGGTATGGTCAAATGGGCTCCCACAACTAAAGAGAAACCATGGATGAGAGATGCGTATATACTCATATATGGATACGTGTAGGTGTAGTATAGAAAGATCAGCAGGCCTCAGCCCGGCACAGTGGCTCACATCTGTAATCCCAGCACTTTGGGAGGCTGAGGTGGGTGGATCACAAGGTCAGGAATTCGAGAACAGCCTAACCAACATGGTAAAACCCCGTCTCTACTAAAAATACGAAAATTAGCTGGGCATGGTGGCACATGCCTGTAATCCCAGCTACCCAGGAGGCTGAGGCAGGAGAATAGCTTGAACCTGGGAGGCGAAGGTTGCAGTGAGCCGAGATCACACCATTACACTCCAGCCTGGGTGACAGAGTGAGACTATGTTTTTTTTAAAAAAAAAGAAATCTAGCAACTTGAAGCAGCATGACCAAGCCATGTGGGGTGCGCCTGAGCGGGGAGGCCCACAAACATGTGGAGGTCTTCAGGCAGAATCTTTTCCAGGAGGCTGAGGAATCCTCTACAGATTCTTGCCACAGAAAATCATATACCTGAATCAGCTCTTGCAAGAGGACTCCCTCAATGTGGCTGACCTGACTTCCCTCCGAGCCACACTGGACATCCCCATCCCAGATCCTCCACCCAAGGATGATGAGATGGAAACAGATAAGCAGGAGAAGAAGGAAGTCCCTAAGTGTGGATTGCTCCCTGGGAATGAGAAGGTCCTGTCCCTGCT
This sequence comes from Sapajus apella, assembly GCF_009761245.1. NCBI lineage: Eukaryota > Metazoa > Chordata > Mammalia > Primates > Cebidae > Sapajus > Sapajus apella. Next base: position 15,330,796 of record NW_022436957.1, read on the forward strand.
CGCCCTGGTTAAGCCAGAAGTCTGGACTCTCAAAGAGAAATGCATTCTGGTAATCACATGGATCCAGCACCTGATCTCCAAGATTGAAGATGGAAATGATTTTGGGGTAGCAATCCAGGAGATGGTACTGGAGAGGGTAAATGCCGTCAAGACCAAAGTGGAAGCTTTCCAGACAACCATTTCCAAGTACTTCTCAGAACGTGGGGATGCTGTGGCCAAGGCCTCCAAGGAGACTCATGTGATGGATTGCCGGGCCTTGGTGCAAGAGCGAGATGAGGCAGCCTATGGGGAGCTCAGGGCCATGGTGCTGGACCTGAGTGCCTTCTATGCTGAGCTTTATCATAAGCAGCAACCTGGAGAAAACTGTCAACCCAAAGGGTGAAGAGAAGACATCTATGTACTGAACCCAGGACTAGAAGGAAAATAAATGACCCAAATAAAAGAAAAAAAAAAATTAGCAGGCCTTACCCTGCATCCTCAGCCTTACAATGTGCTTTTCAGGCATTTCCACAATACTGGCTACTTTACCACCCCCAAGGATCATGCTATGTGGGATGCAGGCAGTCCACTTACCAAAAAGAGCACCCAAGGTTCTTACAGTTTATTTAGGTGCTGAAATGTGCCAGTGCTGCACTGAGTGTTTTACATGTACTATCTTGTTTATGTATGCAACAACCCCAGGGTAGAGATCACCATTGCCAGCTAACAGATGCGTCCTACGATGAAACTTGTTACAGAGTATACGGCAACTGAGGGCTCAGAATGTGGGTCTGCTGAATGTTCAAATGCCAGTGCTCTTCAACATTATACCAAACTTCCCCCATCCCAAGTCCCATCATGGGAGCCACAATTCTGCCAGCATGGGGGGCACTGAAATCAAAGCCAGGGAGACTTACATTCCCCTCCTTTTCAAAGTCCGGTGGAAGTAACTTTACGAAGTTATCGGGGAACACGCCTCGTCTGCCGTTCAGCTCTCCTTCCCACCAGCCTACGTCAATGCAGTCCTAGAAAACAGGAGAACAGAGAGTAAGAGATAGGGCAAGCAGCCTCCAGAGGCTTCTAACACCCCCTTTCAAGATAATGGAGGCCCTTTACTGGAGTTCTGTGTTAATCAGACAATGGTTACCAAGTCAGCACAAACTCCAAAGCCAGAGGGGAAAACAAAAGCTTAAGTCTGCTTAGCGTTGCCAGCTGGAATGCAAAACCCAGTGTTGCCTTCAGATGCCCAGAATCAATAAGGTCTTCCTTCTTTCTCCTTCCTTTCTCCCTTTCTTTTCTTTTTTTTTTTTTTTAAGACAGGGTCTCACTCTGTTGCCCACGCTGGAGTGCAGTGATGCAATCTCGGTTCACTGCAACCTCTGCCTCCTGGGTTCAGGTGATTCTTCCATCTCAGCCTCCCAGCATCTGGGATTACAGGTGTGTGTTACTGCACTTGGCTAATTTTTGTATTTTTTGGTAGAGATGGGGTTTCACCATGTTGGCCAGGCTGGTCTTGAACTCCTGACCCTCAGGTGATCCGCCTGCCTCGGCCTCCCAAAGTGCTGAGATAACAGGCACAAACCACTGCGGCCAGCCTTTCTTTTTTACTTTAAAGATGAGAGAATATGTGTTTTCTTCATTTTAATTTTACTGAAATAAAAACATTTTATTAACTGCAAACGTGGCTTAGAAAATATCACATGCACAAATGTCCTCTGTGATTAGCCTGTCACAAAGCTTGTCAAAATTAAAAAAGGCCTTTGCAACAGTCAGCCAACCGGAAGAAAAATCATACTTTACATAAGCTCATTAATGCACTGCTCTCCTTCAACTTTTCCTTTGGATATTGATGGCACACAGTTCTTATCATGAAAAGCCCTTCCTCCACCTTACAGAACTAATGTTGGCTTCCTAAATGAAAGAAGGCTCTTCATTCTTCTAGAGCGAACTTGCTTCCCTTTGGATAACCTCTATTTTGTTCATTCATTCATCAAACATTTATCAAGCATCTACTTGTGCTGGACACTGAGCCAGGTGCTAGAGAGGACAATGAGCAAAACTGGCAAGAGCCTGGCCTTTTTAATGAACCTAATGGCCTTGTGGTTCTCCTGGGCACACAACTTCATGCCATAAAACTACTTCTAGTTTTTCCCATTTTCAACTGGTTGGAAGCACCATTTGCTGGATTTTTATTGTATGTTTCACATTTGTCCTCTGGGTCCAATTCCACTTCTATCACCTGATCCAGGACTCACCCAGCCTACTGTAAACCTCCTCGCTTGAGCATTGTTTTCTGCCCAGTGTATGTATAATACACATAACACTGTCAAATACAAAATTCCTTGAATAAAAACCCTATAATCAGTAAATTTCCATCCCACTTCAGGCATCCTGACCCTGCGCCTGCTTTTTGTCCTACAGCAGACTCCCAAGTCTTGTGATCAACAACTTCCAGCTGAAGCCCAAAATGAGCAAAGGCTTTCCAAAAAACAAACTGGTAACAGAAGGAAAGCAAGAAGGTGAAAGAGAAAGAGAGGAGATCGTGTTCAGGGCCCATGGTCTCCACGACACCAGTGGGATTAGAAAAGGGCTCAAGTACTGAATGCGCAGCTGGCCCAAGGCCTTGCTGTAGGGCCCTGGGAGCGCCATGGCTTGTATGGCTCATTTGTACTTGTTAGATCATATGTTCCATCCAGGTGAGAAACACATCTGACTTTTCACCATTATACCCCCAGCCCTGTACACAATGCCTCATATAACAAGAATTTGTAGAATCAATGAAGACTCTTCCTAACCCTGACAGTTCTGCGATCTCCTGCAATCCAACACTTGAATTATTGTAGAACAGGATGGCCTCTATCTGCCTGAACTCATGTGGATTCTCTATAAGTTAGCATAATGCCCACCTCAGGTGGGAAGTAACTCATCACCACCTTCCACTGCCCCAATGGTATCTGTTACAAAGATAAGCTGACCCTTAGAAAACTGCAGAGTTTGGAAATCGGTCCTTAGTTACAGACTATAAATTCTAGCCCCAACCAACACCAAAAAACAAAGACACTTGGAGTATCAAATTCAGATTTACCCAGAACAAAACAAGGGTTCAAAAGTCTTTCAACATGAGAGGATGCTTATCTTTCTGGAAAAATGACAATGAGAAGTCCAGGTAGATAGTCTGGTCCTACCCATGTCAAATCATCCCCTGAAGCATCAGTCTTCAAAGAAAGGATTTATGAACAGGAGTGGTAGCAGGATTTGGTGGCCCCTGAGATTCTTCTGATCCTAGGATGTTACAAGTATCATCAATGATACCAGAAAAACTTCTGAAGAAAGCTGAGAGTAGAATTTTTTTGATCCTAATTCTTAGAATTAGGTTCCTTCAAAACTCAACTTGAAACTCACCTTTAGGAAACTGTGATGAATGCTTTATCTTTTCTCTAATGCTCAGGATAGTATTAATTTGTACTTAATGATATTCAATTCAACAAACATCTATTAAATGCAAAATATATTTAAGCTTTGTAGGCACCAAACCTTAAACATGCAGATGCAGAGAACATGGTCACTAACTCCAGGGAGCTTAAAGATGTATGTGAAAGACAGACATACAATATTATGCAAGGTCCTTTGGGTAACAGGTATCAACTAAGTGCTCTAGTACCAAAAGAGGAGAAAACCATTAACCATTTCTGCAATAATCTGAAATTTTTTCATGTGTGAATGGTTTGCTTAGGTGAGGACTGGACTTCCTTCCACATTCATTTCAGATCATCTGATACAGAACTATGCTCACAAAAAGCATTCAAAAAAAAAAAAAACTTTTTTGGGGGAGACAGAGTCACACTCTCATTGTCCAGGCTGGAGTGCACTGGTGTGATCTTGTCTCACTGCAGCCTCGACTGCTTGGGCTCAAGCGATCCTCCCACCTAAGCCTCATGAGTAGCTGGGACTATAGGCATGTGCTATCACGCCTGGCTAATTTTTCATATTTTTAGCAGGGATGGGATTTCACCATGTTGCCCAGGCTGGTCTTGAACTCCTGTGCTCAAGGGATCCACCTGCCTCTGCCTCCGCCTCCCAAAGTGCTGGGATTATAGGTATGAGCCACCATGCCTGGCCTCAAATGTTCTAAACAATGCAAATCCATGCTTCATCTTAGTTTTACGCAAATAATAACCCAAGTATTTGGGTTTGCTTATTAACATTTTCTGCATTGTTTTTCTCACATGTTTCACATGCCCTTGGTGATGACTGGTTTGGATGGCCCATCCATACTCTGCTTCTTAAGGAAAACACTAACAGTGCTACTCATTGCATAATTCAAACAAGAGAGGGAAAGCATAAAGGGAGAACACAATATGTCTAATTGTTCTGGTTGGTGCAAGAATAAACACAAGGCATATGGATGAGATAAGCACAGTCAAAAGGGAAAACTGCCAGTGTGATTTAGTGCTACTAGCAGAAGCGCGCGCGCGCACACACACACACACACACACACACACACACACACACACACACCGGCCCCAAAAGGAGTCTGCTGGAGGACAGAAAGTGGGCACAGGGTCAGGATGCCTGGAGTAGGATAGAGATTTACAGAGAAACAAGCCATTTTTTCTCCCAGCAACAGAAGCTAACTTAAGGGAAATAGGAGTAATTTTGACAGCAAAACGAGAAGTGAAAATAAGTCCTCTTCAACAAACCAGGCAAAAGAACTAGCCTTTGATGGCAGAGATGAAGAGACTTGTATGAGGGCTGTGCTTTCAGAAGTATAAAACAGCAGCAAATTCTATTTATTTATTTGTTTGTTTGAGATGGAGTCTGGCTCTGTCGCCCAGGCTGGAGTGCAAAGGCATGATCTCAGCTTACTGCAACCTGTGCCTCCCAGATTCAAGTGATTCTCCTGCCTTAGCCTCCTGAATAGCTGGGATTACAGGTGCCTGCCACCATGCCTGGCTAAATTTTTTTTGTATTTTCAGTAGAGATGAGGTTTCATTATGTTGGCCAGACTGGTCTCGAACTCCTGACCTCAGGTGATCTGCCTGCCTCACTCTTCCAAAGTGCTGGGACTACAGGCGTGAGCCACCACGCCTGGCCTCAATTTATTTATTGAGAACATAAAATGGCTCTCAAACCTAGCTGCACATTAGAATCACCTGGAAATTTTTTAAAAATGCCAGTGACTGGGATAGACTCCTAAAATGTGCAGGACAGGACAGGAATCCAGGCAAGAAAAGAAAACCATCATGTTCTTGTGGGGATCCCAAGCTTAGAGTCTAGTGGGAGAAGCAGACATAGTGAATCAGAATGGCACAGAAACACTGGCAGAAGTGCTAGGCTGGATTTACAAACAAGTGGGACCAAGAGAATCTGAGTAACCTGGAAGCAGAGAACGAGGGAAAAACCAAGGCCGTGAGGAAGGTCAAGGGCAGACTCACTGAGCATAAAGGAAGAGAATAGGGAGAGAGGACATCTGTGCTTATGGAAGAGAATATACAGGTATTACAGCTTGGAACAAAACCCAGCCCTCCAACATCTACTGAACAGTGATATGAGGCATGAGGCAAGACAGCACCCATGAGTGACAGGGGCAGAAAGGAGGGGCAGGTGGTCAAGCACTTGTGAGGCCAGACTGCCATCAGGGCGGAAGTGGATGTCCCCAAGGAAGATGGTAGGAGTTGAGTGATGGCAGGATGGTGAGGCAGTAGCTGACCACCGGGGAGAGATATAGTGTGGCCCAAATACTATAATTTGTTTCCAAATCTGGGGTGCTATGAGTAAATTACACCAGGACCCCAGGCATAACCCCGGGCATAACAGTTACCTTCATGGAGTTTCAGAGTCAAATTCGAATGAGAAAGGGCAGTGTAGGCAGGTGAGGGGATGAACTCTGAATGAGGTGGGAGGTAGAAATGAGGAAAGGAGCAGTATATATGAATGAAGCTTCTAGAAAGCTGCTGTTTAGACATAAGGTCTATTGGCATGAACTCAGGGGAAAGTAGACCTAAACCCTTAGCAAGAATATGGAAAGAAATCATATTTCTGACATATAATGTTCACTCTTCCAAATTCAAGTCCTTAAAATGGCTAAAATGGTTTCTCTATGCCTCAATACCAGGCAGATGCTAGGGTAACATATATTTTTCCCTGTAAAATGCAAATAATGTTTCTCCTTTTACGGAATGAATAAATAGAACATTAGGTGTTCTGTAGTCCAGCCTCTACGTTCTGCTCCATCTCAGGTTTTCTACTGTCTCCTAGCATACTGCTTATAACAGGGAACTCACTTTGTCACAAGGGAGCCATTCCTTATTTTGCCTGACATGTTCAAGTGGAACTCAGAGAGAGGTGGAACAGAACAAGCACAGGCTATGTAATACTCAAGCTGTTTTAGTGACAAAAAGCTCCCTGGATCTCGGTTTCTTGATATACGTGAAAATCTTTGCTAAGTATAAAGAGTGACACAAGAACTGGCTGTTGTTATTGTCATCGTGATTATATGGCCTGGTCCGAATCCCTGAGGGATAATGTGACCAGGAAAGCTGCTTAATTACACTCATGTGCATTCATCATGTGATCCAGTGCCATCCTCAAGTGCCAAGCGGCCACTCCTAGTCCTGCCTGCCTTGGATGAAACCTCCTGGCAACAGCTCACACACCTGGAGGGGGACCAAGAGGAGGGATGCCAAGTCGCCGGGGTATGTCTGAGGAAGGAGGCCTTGACCAGACTTCAGTATTGGGCCTCAGTCTCTTCAAACCTGCCAGCATGGCCCCCTGTAACCTGGCCGAAGTACTCTACACAGCTGAAAGTGACTCCCTGACATATCACCTGTAGGCACAGAGAGGGCCACATGAGACCTGGTGTGTCTATCTCTAGCCTAGGCACTTGAAATCTGTAGCCAAGACAAATTTGCCACTAGCTTATATACTGGTTAACTGAATGAGCTACAATCTCATCTTGGGCTGTTTTATCAAGAATGCAAAGCCATGTACTAGACGAGTGGCTCTCACCCCAGGCTGCACATTTAGAATCACCTGGGAATTAAAAAAAAAAAAATGCCGATGCCTGGGCTAGACTCCATACCCATTAAATCAAAATTTGGGGGTGGGGAATGGGCACAGGAAATCAGTGCTTTTCCAATAGCCCTAGGTTTTTCCCATGTGTAGGCTGAGAGTCAGTGATTTAAGATCAGTGCTTCTCAAGCTTTAATGTGCATGCTTCTCACTCAGGGATTGTGTAAAAATGCCAATTCAGATTCCGTAGGTCTGGGCCAAGTCTGAGATTCTGCATTTCTAAGAGGTTTCCAGGTGATGCCAATGCTGCTATTCCATGGACCATACTTTGAGTCACAAGGTTCCTGAAAGCGGTAAGCTCCTTGAAAATGAGGATTCTTATCTTCACACCTTTGTCTCCATCTAATTCCTAATATAGTGCCTGGTACATATCAATTCTGAATAAATGGTGACTGAACAGATAAATGGTCCAATCTTCCTCCAGACTGTTTATTCCACTTCTCTCCACTTTCAAACATCACAAGTGAGATCAAATTGAACAAGGGGGAGGCAGGTATAGAATCACTACACAAAGAAAGCTTCATTTGTATGATCAGGCTTTACCTGCTGATCTGTTCTGAATTTATTATTTATTCATAATTGTGGCAAAAACTTTAAAAGTACCCTCAAAAGGTAGGCCACATTTTCTCAGGCATTGTAAATGTCTTCTTTGAGTTCAAACGGGAACATGCAGCTTAGAAACAGACATTTCAAACCAAAAAAAATGAACACACAAAAATGGGTTCACCATTTGATGCAAACAAAAAAGAAATGTACTCTGTTCCGTCACTTCTGGTGGTCAGCTGCCCCCAGGCTCCCCAGTCCCAATTTCCCAGAAGTTATCCAGCATGGCTGTTCTTCATGACCTTCCCTGATGACTGAGATATCATTTGAGGAGAAAGTGAGCATCGGATGATTTGGGTGAGGCTGTTAAGTGAGCCTCAGCATGCCCCCAGGGGGCCTCACACCCTCAGCATCCACCAGCAGTATGGAAACAGCCATTTAATATTTGCTAATGAACGCCTTCTGCATGGAGCTTGGGGGTGGGGGCTGCTGAGCGAAAGTTCCATGGAAGCCGGAGCCCAGAAGCACTCTGCCTCTGCTTGTTAACATCTCCCCAAGAGATGCAATTATTCTTCATGGCTTGGATTTCTGCTCAGAATTTTCTATATCCCCATAAATCAGTTACTAAAGCAGGCTCAGCCACATATCATGGTTTACAAGGTAACAGAAAAAAGTGAGGACTACACTGACTACTATTCAGCATCAGAAGCAATGCCTGTCAGACCACAATTAAAGAGGGAAGCCTGAGGAGAGAGTCCTAGGGACAAGCCCAGTCAAGAAAACACTACATTCCAAATGCCAACATCACAGGATAGCTGAGGCTTAGGCAGTCATTCACTACTTTTTTTTTTTTTTTTTTTTTTTTTTGAGACAGGGCCTCATTCTGTTGTCCAGGCTGGAGTGCAGTGGCGCAATCACGGCTCACTGCAGCCTTGACCTCTCAGACTTGAGCAATCCTTCCACTCAGTCTCTCAAGTAGCCAAGACTACAGAAACAAGCTACCATGTATGGCTAATTTTTAAATTTTTTGTAGAGACGGGGTCTTGCCATGTGGCCCAGGCTAGTATCAAATTCCTAAACTCAAGTAATCTATCCACTTCGGCCCTCTAAAGTGCTGGGATTACAGGTATGAGGCACCGTGGCTGACTGGCAGTCATTGAGTCTTTCATGATACAATGAAGTCATGACCCAGAGTTGAACTATTTGTAAAAAATCCTGGCATCTTAGCAGGCAACAATTTATAGTCTTTGCTATACTAACTTCTGCTTTTTTCATTTTACATACTATATAACTAGTAATAAGAAATTGGGTGGATAACACACACAAAAAACAGTAAACACACTTCCTCCTGGGCATGCCAGTATTAACTGAAGCAGGTATCAATGCCTGAAAACTGTACTCAGAAAGGCTCCCATGTCTTTTATAAGCTACCTCACATTTTCCTGCTTCTTCATAAATCATTTATGATTATATTATCTCAACAACTGTGCATGCTATGTTGTTGAGAGACTGGATTTTGTTGTCCTCCCTGAAAGAGTGTTGAGTTCTGCTAGGTAGGCAAGTTACCTGCAGGACAGCTTGACTGGTTAAGGCTTGGTTTTTAGGCTTTGTCACAACAGGTCTAGGGTAGTGCTGTTTCTGTGGCTGCCTTTTCTGGGTTCTCAACTGGATGCCAGACATGTTTAGCACCTCATGTTTTCTACTGTGCTTAGCTAGAACTCTAATATCTCCCATCACTGGTGATCTCTGGGATATCCACTCAGCTCACAGCCCCTCTAAGTTCTTATTTTCCGCCAGGCCTAGTGGACTCTTGCCCTACTGATGCCTGGCTTAGTATTTGGCCAAAGCATCTAGGTCTATACATTTCTGGCACTCTTTCCTTGTGTAGCTCATTCTTTTGCAGTTCCCTGCTCTGAAAATTTGAGCTACTCCAGCAGTCCTGAATTATAATTTGTTTCCTCTATCCAATAAATGAGTCTGCTGCTCTTTGTTTGGGCTCCACGGCCCTGTGCTGCAATTCAGAAAGTGCCTCCAGGCAAAAAGCCAGGGTTGATGTAAAACTCACTTTTATGCTTCCCTTGTCTCCAGGATCACATTCTCATGATATGTATTGTCCAATGCCGAAAAACAGCCACTTCATATGTTTTGGCCAATGTTAGAGTTGTCTATGGCAGAAGGGTAAGTCTAATACCCTTTGTACCATCATAGCTACAACCCCAAGTTGTATATTTCCTCCAAAAAGCTTGTTTCTTTAATTAGACTGGACTTTTTCATTCTAGATATAACAGAACTTTAAGCTCTATCTTTAAAAGTCTGAGCTATTTCAAGGTCTAATTCCCAAAAGAAGTCCTATAGAAAGAATGTGTGAAATGAAGATACATACAAGAGTTTTTAATTATCTTGGAGTTTTCTTTGCCAGTCATATGTTCCTTTCTCTAACAAGGAAGGTGAAGTATTCCCTAAGGTAAAGTAGAGCCACTGTTGAACATCTTTATACAGAAAGATAAACACATGCAGTAAGTTAGTGCCACCTAGCCTTTTTCAGATAATGGCACACACATAAAATGGTAGTATTTTTATGACATACTGCTGGAGGCTAAAGGTTGTTGAAGGCCATCAGCCCAGAGGGGTGATTTCAGCTAAGTCCCTTCCCACCCACCCTAGAGAGATAAAGAAATTGCTCCCCTACCCTCATAGCACATAGGTTAGGAAAAGCTACAGAAGTAACCTTTGAGTCCAGATGTCATTTAAAAATGAGAAAAAAACACCTTACACCAAATCTCAGTCCCCAGTAAGAGAACAGGACTTTCACAGGCATTTAATGTCACGAAGGCAGGAATCAAGAAGGCCCAATGGGATTTTCATAGAAGACAAGCAAGGGCAGAATCCCTAAAGGCCACTGTGTGCACAGCCTGTTTTCCTCCTCGAAAAGATGTTTCTAGGGCCGGGTGGCTCACGTCTGTAATCCCAGCACTTTGGGAGGCTGAGGCGGGTGGATCACAAGGTCAGGAGGTCGAGACCAGCCTGGCCAACATGGTGAAACCCTGTCTCTACTAAAAATACAAAAATTAGCTGGGTGTGGTGGTAGACACTTGCAGTCCCAGCTACTCAGGAGGCTCAGGCAGGAGAATTGCTTGAACCCAGGAGGCGGAGGCTGCAGTGAACCAAGATCACACCACCACACTCCAGCCTAGGCAACAGAGCAAGACCCTGTCTCAAAAAAAAAAAAAAAGGAAAAGAAAAAGATGTTTCTATCTGGAGCCTCTTCAGAGAATAGCACCCAACAGATGCTGCCTGCCATGTTGGCCCAACTCCAGGGTGACCATTTATATTTGGTATTTCCTAAAGCTGTGGAACACGGCTATATAGTTTGTACACAAAAAATATACCAGAATTATTTATTGATTTCATAATTTCCTTTGCAAATATACAATCTTAAGCATTCTAGAAAATGTTTGTTTTAGCCTTTTTTCTAATTATGGAATGAAAGAATTTCTACTCCCATAAATCTATTTGAAGGATCAGTAATTGGCTGGGTGCAGTGGTTCATGCCTGTAATCCCAGCACTTGGGAGGCTGAAGTGGATGGATCACTTGAATCTAGGAGTTTGAGACCAGCCTGGGCAACATGGTGAAACTTCATCTCTACAAAAAATTACCCAGATGTGGTGGTATGCCTGTAGTCCCACGTACTTGGGAGGCTGAGGTGGGAGGATCACCTGAGCCCAGAAGGTCAAGGCTGTAGTGAGCCATGATCACACCACCACACTCCAGACTGGGCAACAAGAGTGAGACCCTGTCTAAAAAAAAAAAAAAAAAATTCAGTAATCATGTGAAAAGGAGATCCTTATACAGACAAGACCTTCCCAATGTCCTCATAAGATGGCTCTAAGTATTCCAAGAGATGTTAACTACATATAAGGGCATATGAACAAGTCATACACAAAATACAAATTATTAAGGTAGCACTTTTACATTATTTTTCTGTCCATTTAAATATAATCGAGTATGTGACTGGGTGTGGTTGGTCCTGTCTGTAATCTCAACACTTTGGGAGGCCAAGGTGGGCAGATCACTTGAGCTCAAGAGTTTGAGACCAGCCCAACCAACACAGTGAAACCCCATCTCTACTAAAAATACAAAAATTAGCTGGGTGTGATGGCACACACCTGTAATCCCAGTTCCTTGAAAAGCTGAGGCACAAGAATCACTTGAACCCAGGAGGCAGAAGTTGCAGTGAGCTGAGATGGTGCCACTGTACTCTAGCCTGGGTGATAGAGTGAGACTTTGTCTCAAATAAATAAATAAATACAATCAAGAATGTAAACTTACGTAACAACATTTTCACAGAAACTTCTCATTTTGTGGGAAAGTTGCTAGAGACTTTGCTAAGTCATTTACATTGAAATGGCCATTTAATGTGGAATCTTAAAAGCTGTTTCTAATGGCACCTTCAGCTCATCCATAGCATATGGCTGAATGTACAGTCTATTACTCCAGAATATGCATCCTACAGCTGAATTTTTACCTTCACTTATGGTTTAGAGAACTGCACTGACTCTGCATCCAAATACATGCTTTTCTTCCATTAAAAGGATAGCAGATATAACAGAAAATCATTTTGCTTCATTGGTAAAGACAATGGCGATTATAAAGCATTTTTTGTTATGTTTTAAGAGATTTTCTTAGCTCCTGCACCACATCTAAAAGACACAAAAAAAACTTTAAAAAGGGAGAAGGTGGTATTCTTCATTCCACAGATAAGGACTGGGAAGGAACAGGAGTTGAAGGGCATAGTCATCATCATTTTGAAGGTCAAGAGCATTGAAGCCAGCTGCAGCAACTATTAGTAAATTCCTATCTTCTACTTCCATTCTTCACCAGATAAATCCACATTTCTTTTAAGAAGTTCTATTAGGAAAACATATTTCTTGGCCTAAAATTTTTTTTGGTGACTTTTAATTTATACGTAGCTGATTTAGCTTCTAGGCTTGTGCAGTGAGTAAAAAATTACAATTCCCAAGTCAAATCCAGGCCCTCAGGCTGCTCAGATGAGTCCAGAGCAGACTAGTGAAGTATGGCTATGTCTGCCTTCATGGGGAAGAAAAGGCACGGGGCAGGGAAAGGCACCAATGTGAAAGATCCATGTATTATAAGAGGTACTCCAGGAAGACTCAGAATGAAACCAAGGTCCTTCAAATTCAAGCAATTACATAGCAGGCAATTACTTGCTGAACACTGGGGCTTAGACAGCCTTGTAGGAAAAACAGCCTGGCCAACAACATTCTCTCAAGAGTGTCTTTGCAGAGCAAAAGTTTTAAATTTTGCTGAAGTTCAATTTAGCAAGTTTTTTTTTTCTTTATGGACTGTGTTTTTGGTATCATGTCTAACAACTCTTTTCTCCCATGTTTCATAAATAACTTTTGGTGTTTTATGTTTTACATGTGGATCTATGGTCCATTTTGAGTTGATTTTTGTATAATATGTTAGGTTCAGGTTGAGGTTCAATTTTTTTTTTTTTTTTGCCTATGGGTGTCCAATTGTGCCAACACCATTTCTTGAACAGATTATCCTCTCTTAAGATGTCTTTGTATCTTTGTTGAAAATCGATTGGCTAGATTTTTTTATGAGTCTATTTCCAGATATTCTATTTCAAGGGCCAGCAAACTACATCTCATGGGCCAAGTCTAGCCTGCCACCTATTTCTCTATGGTCCACAAATGAAGGATAGTTTTTACATTTTTGAATGGTTTTTAAAAATCAAAATAATAATATTTCAAGAAATGTGAAAACTACATGACATTCAAATTTAAGTGTCCATAAATAAAGTTTCACTGGAACTCTGCTACACCCATTCATTTACCTCTATGGCTGCTTTTGCTCTAAAATGGCAGAGTTGAGTAGTTGTGATAAAGACTGCACGATCCACAAAGCCTGAAATATTTACTCCCTGCCCCTTTACAGAAGTTTGCCAAACCATGGTCTAGGACATGAGGATCCTTATAGGCATCCATGCAGAACCTCAGAGACTCTCTGAATGCCACTATAAAAAAAAATACTGTAAAGACAGAAGCTTTAAATAGAAACATTGAAAGCCCTGTGGAAGGCAGAGAAAGAATGCATTTAATAGTTGGATACCATTGCCAAGTAGAAATAAAATATAAAAGCCTTAATCAAAATTATTCTTAAAAGGACAAATTTTACTGCACTATACAGTTAACTATTAAATGAAGGAATTTTAAGTCTAAAAGGCATTTATTTTAATGACTTTTTCTTAAAGATCCCCATGAGTCATAAACTAAGAAAAAATATTCAAAATATGAAGATGACAGGCTAATGTCATGAATATAAGGTATTTTTATAAAAATCAATTGGAAATGATGCATAAAATGTTCAAGTTTGGTAATCATTTTTTAAAATGCAGAATTAGCAGAGATTAAAAAGAATGATAATATCCAGGGATGACATGAATAGGGAAATATATTTGCAAGCACTCCAGTGAGGAGACTAAATTGGCACAATCTTTCAGGATGTATCCTCAATATGCCCTCAAAATGCACTCACACAGTGTTACATTGAGCAATTTATCAGCAGGAAATAGTAACTGCTAACATTTATATAGCACCTATTAGGAGCCAGGCTTTCTGAGTGCTTTACCTACTTTATGTCATTTAATCTTCACAACACCAGGATGTAGGTACTATTATCACACTCATTTCACAGATGTGAAAACTGATGCATGCAGAGATGAGTAACCTGCCAAGGTATCCCAACTAAGAGAAAGTGGCAAAAATAATAATGTGCACAAAGACTGCTGAACAAGGTAACAACTGTGTACAACATGGTCTAACACAAAGAAAAACTGTAAACAAGCTAAACGTAAGAGGATTGTGGAGGGCTGGGCGTGGTGGCTCATGCCTGTAATCCCAGCACTTTGGGAGACCAAGGCAGGTGGATCACTTGAGGTCAGGAGTTCGAGACCAGCCTGGCCAACAAGGCAAAACCCCATCTCTGCTAAAAATACAAAAGCTAGCCGGGTGTGGTGGCGCATGCCTATAGTCCCAGCTACTCAGAAGGCTGAGGCATGACAACTGCTTGATTCCCAGGAGGTGGAGGTGGCAGTGAGCTGAGATGGCACCATTGCACGCAAGCCTGGGTGACAGAGCGAGACTGTGTCTAAAAAAAAAAAAATAAGAGGATTTTGGTATTCTCTCCATACATTAGGATGCAGGATGCTAAGAAATCATTTAACCATGCTGCCAAAGATAATCATGATGTATTTTGCACAAAGAGGTTTATTACAAAATAGTGTATATAATATGATCCTATTTTTATTTTAAACTGTAATTATGTGTACATATGGAAAAAGTTCAAAAGAATAATGCTAAAATATTAAGAGGCATGTGAAGGTGGTAAGGTCACCGGTAATTCTGATTTTTCTTTGTATTTATTTGTCTGTTTTTCTCATTTTTTTTTCCCCAAGAGTAAGTGTTACTTATACAATTTTAAAGTGCTACATAAAAGTGTATCCTGGCCAGGCGCAGTGGCTCATGCCTGTAATCCCAGCACTTTGGGAGGCCGAGGCAGGCAGATCACCAGAGGACAGGAGTTCAAGACCAGCCTGGCCAACATGGTGAAACTCCGTCTCTACAAAAATACAAAATTAGCTGGGCATGATGGCAGTTGCCTTTAATCCTAGCTACCTGGGAGGCTGAGGTGGGAGAATCACTTGAACCTGGGAGGCAGTGGTTGCAGTGAGCTGAGCTCGCACCATTGCACTCCAGCTTGGGCAACAGAGCGAGACTTAGTCTCAAAAAAAAAAAAGTGTATCCCATGCCACTTTCATCTCAAAAACCATATATTTTAATAAAATGCAAATGTGAATGTAAAGAGCTTTGAGATACTGAACAAGACATGAGTTACCCAACTGTAGTACATTACTTTCATCCTAAAAAAAACTAAAATAAATAATGAAAAGGAATTTCAGGGAAGTACTGAACTTAATTTCAGGACAGTTCAATACATCAAGAAAGAACATTCAGTTACCAGGCATTTGTCTTTTCATCTTCCTCTAATAACTTATCATAGCAATAACTACAATTTAACCTTTTTTAAAAAAAATTGTGTGTGTGTAAAGACAGAGTCTCACTATGTTGCCCAAGCTGGTCTCAAACTCCTTGACTCAAGTGATCCTTCCACCTCAGCCTCCCCAAAGTGTTGGGATTACAGACGTGAGCCACCATACCCAGCCCTACGATTTAACCTTAATGTTTCTAAAGCACTTTTAGGCACAACATCTCATTTAAGCCTCGGAACATCCCTATCAGAGTAATACAAACAGAAAGGGTGGAGATAGAAAATAAAAAAAAAGGGGAGTTTCTCTAATTCCTTAAGATACCTGCAGAATTTTTTCTGTGTGTGGCAGGGGGGAAAAAAGAGTCCCAAGGTGGGTAATTACTGATATCCTGTCATTTAAGCACAGCATTCCGGAGAGATATGACAATTAGGTTGAACAAACACAGGATCTCTTTAGACAGTTTTATATAATTTGTGGAGGCATGTGAACCTGGGAATTTACATCAGCTGCAAACTCAGGTGTCCACGATGCAAAGGAAAAATCTATAATAATGACCATCAAAACGTTGGGGTGGCATTGCATCGACTGTCTACTGGTAAACTAAAAAGGTATTTTCTCCTACCCCAAGCCCTATGTTTACCATCCTTATCTAATTTAAAACTATGTCTGTGTGATGGTAATGATTATTCTCACTGGTCCCAGTATCCTGACTACTTATAAAAGGAAGACAAAACAGCAATAAATTGTAGTCCTTTGGGTTTCAAATGCTCTGAGGAAGAGATATATTGTGACTTCTGTCTAGAGTAAGGACATAAGCAGTTTAACAAGATAGGTCATGCTGCAAGAAATACACTCTATGACATAAATGACTCATTTGCTCAACACTGACATTTTCCAAATGTCTGTAAACCCAGATGATCCCAGACCTATGCTTAACTTCTTCATTCACTCATTAAACATGTCCGTCGAATGGGTCTGTCAGCATGTCATCATCTTCAGGGTGACACCTACTAATTTACTCCTCCCATTGGAACCACATTTAATCCTAGGATTTGAGCTCTGCTAAAAGCTTCAGCAGTTCAGAGAGAAAGGGTCAGGGCCAGCAATCGATTCAGCTGATTGGCTTTCTTCCTACCAAGCTAAGGATCTTGCTTGAGGTTCCTAAGGCCACTTCTCTTTGTGAAGGCAACCTTATTTTCCTGTGGAGTGGGAAGCAAGGAAGTCTGAAAACATTTTCTCATGAATAAATGTTTCAATTCATTAATGAATTAATGGGAGGGAGGCAGGAAGGGGAAATAAATATTAGAACAAACAAAATAACAGAGTTGATCATAGAATAACTTAGGAAGGAGCTCAGGACTCCTGCCTGCATTTTTTTTTGTTGTTGTTGTGTGTGTTTTTTTTTCACCACAACAGTGGGTGGAAAGCTAAGTGGCAACCAGGCTGGGAAGAAAAGAGGAAGGCAAAATACTCTGGGCTTGGGAAGAAACTGGAAGAAAGCTGGGGAGGAGGCCATCAGGCACAAAAAGAACCAATATCAGCCCTGAGCCAAACCCATCATTCCCTCTGCATGGACCGTCATTTCATTCCTTTAGAGGTGACAGTGGACTTACACAGTCATGGATGATCCAGAAACCACCACAGTGATGTCTTGACTCTAACAGATCAGAAACATAGATTCCTAAATGCAAGTATCAGCAACAAAGGATAGGGTGATGGCATAGTAATTATGTTTTTCTGGTAAGTAACAATGACAATGGCATTACCTTAGAAAGGAAACTCCACAGACACTTGCCCTGGATATCTAGTAACAATGAACGCTCTCAATGAGTAGACAAGAGTCACCTCTGGGAGTGACTCAGCCCCACAGGAAACACGAGCTCCACCCGCAGTTACCACTTTGCCCAGCCCCCAAGTTCCAAGAGCACTTGGTCCAGGGTCAGCAGATGCTTCTGCCCTGGCTCTGCCACTGACTTGCTGGGAGTCCCTTGGTAAAGCTGCTTCAGCACTCTGGGCCTCTGCTTCTCCTTTGTAATCTGGAGAGAACATGCGTGGTCCCACCTAATTCCCGGGGCTGCTGTGAAGAAGAGGGGAGATGCTGAGCTCTGAAGACTCCTGAGGAAAGGGGAATGGTGATGATGCTCCTGGGTTCTTGCTGCCAGTGGTCCAGAATCCTGTGCTGGGAAGCTGTGGTCCTGCAGAAAGATCTAGCTATCACTAAGTTAAATGTTCAACTGTTGTCTGAGACAGGAAGGAGGAAAACAGTATAGATGAAAGGAGCGGTTCTAACTGTGCCCTCACAGCATGTCTAGCTCTGAATATTTGGGGTCCCTACAAAGAAGCAAAATTCCTGGTTTGAATTTTTGCCTCACCAGAGTATCCCAGCATTTTACATAGTTCCTGGCACACCATAAATATTCTTCAATGAATGAATGAATGAATGAGTATCCCAGGATTTTGCATGGCTCCTGGCACACCATAAATATTCTTCAATGTATGAATGAATTAAATCAATGAATGAATGAATGAACAAATGAACACTGTGAGGGGAAGAGGACAGAGTATAAAATTTAAATTGCTATCAATAATCTTCAGTGGATAATCCTCATGGTCCAAGGAAAGATGACTGTACTACTGTTGGGGATGCCACTAACTGTCTTTAGCTAATATTCTGGATCCCCTCTTTTTTGTGGTGGTGGGGCGGGGCAGGGCCTCACTCTGTCCCGCAGGCCTGAGTGCAGTGGCACAATTATGGCTCACTGCAGCCTCGACGTCCCAGGCTCAGGTAATCCTCCCGCCTCAGCCTCCCAAGTAGCTGGGACTACAGGCACACACCACAACACCTGGCTAATTTTTGTATTTTTTTGTGAAGATGGGTTTTCACCATGTTGTCCAGGCTAGTCTCGAACTCCCAGACTCAAGTGATCCTCCCGTCTCAGCCACTCAAAGTGCTAGCATTACAGGCATGAGCCACTGAGCCCGGCCTGGGTCCCCTCTTTCCCTAGGGTGTGTCTATCAGTTTCCTTCCACGAACATTAACGCTAGCTAATATAGTCTCTGTCTCCTTCCCTCCATCTCTACCACTCCATGATTTTGGCCAATAATGTTCGCTTTCTAAGCGTTGATCTTGATGTCATCAAATAGGCTTAAAACAATGAAGACACAGGGGTTGGGTATGCTTTAAGGGTAAAAGACACAACTACCCAAGGAAGCCAGTTTAATAAGAAACACCTAAAGGTCCTTGTTTACAAAAGGGTCATGGAGGAAGCCTTTCCTCCTAGGTTAGTGAGAGCTGTGAGGAATGGCTGTTGCTCTGAGGCCAGGTGGCTGTTGGCCAAGAGTAGGAATGTGGCTCCTCTCCACAGCTGGGCTCATTCTGCCCCAAGTGGCAGTGGCCACAGCATGGGACACCCTCCAATGGCCATCACCTTTGCAGCTGAGCCCTGCCACAGCTCTTGCCTAGCTGCCCTCAGGCCTTCTCCAGGAAGATTCTCCAGTTGGGAATGAGACCCAGAAGCTTCGGAACCTTTTCAAACACACTCTGAGCACAAATCAGGAAGGCAGGGATGGGGGCGGCAGGAACACAGACGTGGAAGCTATTTTTGAATGACTGGAAATAAAAGCTAAACACAGGTATATTCTGCACGAGTGGAAATGTTCCCAAATTCACAAGAATTCTTTATAAATAAACTAGAAAACAAACCATTCAGGTTGCCACATTTCCTCCTGGTTTCCAGGGACACACAGAAATAGTTTGGGTCTTTGCACATTATTTCAGGAACTGCAGAGGGCTTATAAACACCCACTAAAGGTATCTGACTCATTTTCTAGAAAGCCACACGAAATGACAACCTAGGGCTAAAAATGAGGGCAAAACCTGTTCTGTGACTCCTGCCACAGCACAGAAAAGCAGGGCAAAGGGAAACCACCTTCACTGATACCAGAGTAAACATCAGAGGAATTTGAGGTCTATCAAGAACTTCTATAGCAAACACTGAGTTTAGAGAACAGTAATTCAGGTCTTTCACCTCAACTCCTGCAACCAATAAATATGCATATCAGAATGCATATTAAACAGATCATGGTGAAACCATTCATTTTATAATAGCAATAGTGTACAATCATCTCAATGAACTTCTGGGCAATTCCTAACTTAAAGGAAGAGTAACAATTTTCTATAATGTCAGCAGGGTTTTACAGGCTTCAACTCCATTCTTCCCACTTTCAGCAGGCAAAATATTTATGGCATGTTTTCTTTCCAAATTCTTACTAAAATCTCCTCCACTGTGAATACTTAACTATTTTAGGTGGATTTTTCACGATTTTAACCTACTTAACGTCATGGCATTCCAGCCTTGGCAGCAAACTGGGCTCAGACACAAGAGCCCTTCCATTCCCACTTCCAAGGCCCAAGAAAGAGTAGCCAGGGTTGAGGTGACAATTTCTAGGATCATGGGTGCCACAGAGAGACCCTTCCTTACCAGAGTAAATCCTCGCAGCAGCCCTATGAGGTCAGCTTTATGGCCCTTGCACCATATACATACATACATACATACATACATATATATATATATATATATACACACATATATATGTATATATATATGTGTATATATATATATATATGTATTTGTATTTTGGGTTCTGGGGTACATGTGCAGATCATGCAGGATTGTTGCATAGGTACATACACGGCAATGTGGTTTGCTGCCTCCATCCCCATCACCCATATCTGGCATTTCTCCCCATGTTATCCTTCTCCAATCTCCCTGCCCCCTGCTGTCCCTCCCCTATTCCCCACCAACAGACCCCAGCGTGTCATGCTCCCCTCCCTGTGTCCATGTGTTCTCATTGTTCAACAGCCACCTATGAGTGAGAACATGCGGTGTTAGATTTTCTGTTCTTGTGTCAGTTTGCTGAGAATGATGGTTTCCAGATTCATCTATGTCCCTATAAAGGACACAAACTCATTGTTTCTTATGGCTACATAGTATTCCATGGTGTATATGTGCCACATTTTCATTGTCTGGTCTATTATCAATGGGCATTTGGGTTGGTTCCAGGTCTTTGCTATTGTAAACAGTGCCAAAATGAACATACATGTGCATGTGTCTTTGTAATAGAATGATTGATAATCCTTTGGATATATACCCAGTAATGGGATTGCTGGGTCAAATAGAATTTCTATTTCTAGGTCCTTGAGGAATCGCCACACTGTCTTCCACAATGGTTGAACTAATTTACACTCCCACCAACAGTGTAAAAGTGTTCCTATCTCTCCACATCCTCTCCAGCATCTGTTGTCTCCAGATTATTTAATGATCACCATTCTAATTGGCGTGAGATGTTATCTCAAAGTAGTTTTGATTTGCATTTCTCTAATGACCAGTGATGATGAGCATTTTTTCATATGCTTGTTGGCCTCATATATGTCTTCTTTTGAAAAGTGTCTGTTCATGCCCTTTGCCCTCTTTTGAATGGGTTTGTTTTTTTCTTGTAAATCTGTTTTAGTTCTTTGTAGATTCTGGATATTAGCCCTTTGTCATATGGCCCTTGCCTTATGGCTGAGGAAACTCAGGCTCAGGGGGTAAGCAACATGCCCAAAGACACACAACCAGGAACAGTGGAGCTGGGATTCAAACCCTGGTTCTGGGAGCTGGTAGCCTACATAACACTTGTCCACTGAACACACTGCTTCCAGCAAACTGGAATGCTAGGTTAAGGCTGGCAGGCATTTCATGGAAATAAAGTAAAAATGCACACAAGCACGGGATAGCAAGAGATTTCCCAGCAGGTTGTATAAAAAAAAATAAAAGCAACCAAAACCCAGCAGAGACTCAACAAGAAAAGAAAACTTCCGGCCAATATCCATGATGAACGTAGATGCAAAAATCTTCAATAAAATACCGGCAAGCCGACTGCAACAGCACATCGAAAACCTTATCCACCATGACAAAAAAAGGGGCTGAGGTGCTAGGGATGAAGTGCATAGGGGACACTGGAGCGGGGGGTGGGGGGATGACACATCCTTCCACCCTTCACTACCCCAGGGCTCTCCTCCAGACTGGGTGCTGTGGTGGGTGCTAGAGAAAGGAGGATGGAGGAAGCCTGGTCCTGTTTACCTGGCCTGGGCAAGTGCAGAACAACTCAAGCCTCTGCTCAGCTCTGCAGGGCAGGAAGTGGCAGGGATGGAGAAAGGCTTGGGGGTGGGGGCAGGGTGGGACCAATAGATATTCCCTTTCTAACTAAGGTCTTCAGAAAAATCACATTATTTTTTATCAGACTGGATCTCGGGCTGGGAGGTTAGGAACAAAATCATCAAGATGAATTTGTTCTCATTATGACATGTATTCAAATGGAAGGACTGGAGTAATATGTCAAAATAGAAACAGATGTGTTTGTTTTCTCAAACCTCATTAAATATTATTGACATACTGGGTTTTCAACTAAAAAGAAGCTCCTTCTCTTCCAAAGACAAAACAAAAACAGGCTAGTGAGTCCCCCCCACTGCAAAGAATAGCAGTCGTTTAATTTTCTGGTTGCTTTATCATCAAGGAAGAGAAAAGTGCTCTAGCCCTTTCCCAGTATTTCTAAAACCAAATATCTATGCCAATTATTATACCAT
This sequence comes from Sapajus apella, assembly GCF_009761245.1. Taxonomy (NCBI): domain Eukaryota; kingdom Metazoa; phylum Chordata; class Mammalia; order Primates; family Cebidae; genus Sapajus; species Sapajus apella. Next base: position 15,353,090 of record NW_022436957.1, read on the forward strand.
TCATATTGTGCTTCACACTCATTTAACAACTTCCTTATTCCACTTCTTTGGTTACAGGTCTGATTAAAAATAGGAAATGCACTGTGTATCAGAAAGCAATCTGAAAGAGACAGAAACCTCTTCTGCCTCATTTGCAGAAAAGAACAAGGGAAGCATTCTTCCCCTCATTTTCTCCTGCCACGTTCAACACCTACAGAGCCATACAGGGGAGAATAATTTACAGGTAAAAAGATAGACAAGTTCTTGGGTGATCCACAAAACCGGGAATGATTTGCTATTTCAGAAAACACTATATACTCCATACCACTGTCATATGGAGTTCGTAAGAGGACCAGCTTTCTCCCTAAAACTCCTGACCTTTGGCAAGCTACTTAACTTCCAGGGTCATTAGTACCCTGGCATCTTTGGATTAGACTGTTAAAACACACAATCTCTAAAGCCGTGTCTTAGAGATAACCTCTTGATAACGAAGGCAAATTTTTCTGATCACCTTATGGGCAAGCCTGGGGGCAGGGGTAGGGCCAGGTGACACCACAGTCCCCTCCCTCTCAGTAATGGCTAGAGTCTAGCAGGACCCTAGGCCTACCCCACCTCTATGCACCTGCAATCTCTCCCCACTCCCTGCATCCTCCACCCTGTCAAGGCTTCCCAGCCCTGAGAGAGCCCAGGCAGCCACAATGATCTCCCAAGTCATACTTGCGCTAAGGGAACTGTGCTAAGTTCCCTGTCACTCCCCCAAATACAAGAATAAAACCACCATACACACCTTCAAGACTGTTCAGCTTCTCATGGTATTCGACCATCACAAAAATGCTGTTCTTCAAAGAAAAGGTCACATATTGTAGGTATTGCTTAAATAGTGTATCTTTCAACCACCTACTTGGTGAGTACCATTGTGTGAAAGCATACACAGTACACGGCCAAGGCCCTTGTTCAACTGCATCACTTCACACAGATTTTATAGCTCTCCATTTGTTTACAGGGCTCTGGCTCTAATGATAATAAACTCATTCAACCTTCTTAGTCCAAACGAGACAGGCAAAATTCTCTCAGGCACTCTACCTGTCTTTGATTTGAACAGCAAATATTATTTAAGCATTTTCTGCCTGTGAGGCATGACCAGCCTTTTTAAAACTCCTCCACAGATACCTCAGGACACAAAACTCTGCAGCCTGGCTGCTGTGGAGGGCAGGATCTCCAGCCAAGCAGGCTGCCTTTTGGGTTATTCCTTTTGGAACAGACTTTTCTGAAGGACCATGCAAATCTCCAGCTGGCCATAAGGCAAACAAATCTACTCTAGTCCCAAGGAATGCATTCATCTGGATGCTGGGCTTACCTTGATCAAAAGGAAAGATGCAAGATTCTTCCTCACAAGTTCAGGACGAGAAAACCAAGTTTTTAAGCACTGAAGCAAAAGTTTGTACTATCCAGTCAATACCCCAAAGCAGTTCATGGTTCAGAAGGTAGGAGACAACCTTTGTTTACCTTATTGATGAGAGTGACAATATCTCCTTCTTTGATTGTCAATTCATCATCATTCTGTGCCTCATATGGAAATATTACTTTGCAGTAATCCTTGCCTATAAGAAAAACAGAAAACACAACCTTTAAAATGCTTTATCTAATGACCTGGCCCAGGAGAAAATATTCTCTATCACATTAAGTTCAGGGAAAGGCACACTTAACAGGTGGGATATTACTGCTGCATAAAGAAAGGGTGACTCTCAGGAAATGACCCAAGATTGCTCATTTTTAGCTCATGTATATTTATTGGCTTCCACTTTTTTACCCTTACAAATCATGTGACATCATGAGATGTCACTGACTGCTTTGCTTTTCTCTGGCAGAAAAGCAAAAAGGTTTCCTTAGTCAGGAAAACAGACATATACCATTTTATATACTCTCAAATGCATGCATAAATACCTATAGTCTACAGAGGAAGAAAAACTTAAGTTTTGCCTCACTGCCTTTTTCCATACATTACTAAATTAGAAACAAGGTATTTTTATATGTTACAAAGCTACCAGGGTACATAAAACAATGAAAAATTACCCCATTATGGTATGCCTTAAGAGACAAATGTCAATGTATTTCTATGTGAGCATCCACCAACCATAAACAGCCAACAAGTATTGACTGAACATTCTTTACACATGTATGTGTGGGGGAGAGCTTGTTCAAATGTGTCCCATGGCTTTTCTGTGGGAACCTGTCTATGCATAGATGGCTGTTCCTCAACAAAGAGATGCAACAGCCCTCACCAAAGAGGGAAAAATACTAAGGCCACTATAAATCAATTTAAGTATGTCCTGAATTACATGGCTTTGAAAATCTATCTGTTGTTAAATCATCTCTATTTATCCAAAAGCATAAGTTACGAAGACAGTGAAAACATTTGTAAAGTATTTCAGAAGTGGAGACTTGGAAAACTAGGCTTTGATGACTCAGGACAGAAGGCGGAAAGAAAAATTCAAGAGAATTAGTATCTACTGGGACAGGCATCGATTATTCTGCATCAAAGTCAACAAACCTAATGGCTTTGAATGGCCTTAGATATTTCCCAAATTAGGCCAGTTCCTGCAGATGGATCATAACCTAGAGCTATGTCTTAGAGGTACCTCTTGATGACAATTATATTGTCCTTAGTGTAATTTATATTATTGAAATGTGTTTCTTTATTTTGGTTAACATCCCAACAACCAGAGATTGTGACACATGAAATAAAGCAATTAAGAAATCCATAATACAGATACACTTTGGTCTAGGGTTGGGATAGGACAGAGAACGGAGGGAGGAAGGGGAAAAAGTAAAGGGAGGAGAGGTGGTATTCACTTTGCTTTTGTGCAGATGTTTTCAGATTCTGTACAATGGGTTGAAGATATTAGTTACATCCTCTATCCTAGTGTTGGAAACCTTCCATTTTGGGTATTCTGGGCCTCTGATGGCTTTTGCCTCTTAACCTGTGCTGAGCAGCAATAGTTCTAAATCCCATCAATACCATATTCCTAAACCCACATAGATACCAGTGTGCTATCTCTCTTTACTTAGTAATAGTAAACCTCCCCAAATCTGAATTGGTCAAATGTTCTAAAGAGAGGGAAAAAGTTAAAACATCTCTAAATTGGATAATGACAGCTCCTTACCAATTTTCCTACTGACTGTGCTAGTGAAATATGGCTGCCAACCTCAAAACTTATAATACCACAAACAGAGTATCAGTGAAGAACTGCACTGCAGAGTCCTGGCTTTAAGAAAAATTCTTTGTATGGAAATCATGGAAGCATTTTACTAAGAATACAGATACCCACAGTCAACAAAGAAAGAACAGGTCATGTGTCTGTTCTCTTCAGTTAAAAAAGTTAACTAAGTATAACAGAGACTGTTGGTTAATGTCCCAGCAGACATTCCCCACCCTTTTCCTAGTTCACACAATCCTAATTTGTTCAGGCATGACATTCAGGAACACAGAACCCTCTCACAGCCCTGGAGATAAAAGTAGAATATGTCCAGGCAAATAATGTTAATCTCACTTCCTTTTGTTGGTGATTGGTTTAGGGATGGGCATGTGATCTATTTTGGATATGCTTGTGTTCTATTTCCTGCCAATGAGATGTGAGAGGAAATCTGCTGGGGGTGAGAGAGGCTGTTAGATTTTGTCCCTGGGGTGGGTGTGTGTAGAGAGAGACACGGAGAGACAGAGACAGACTTGGGGAACAAAGTAGCCCATTTAACAGTTTTATCTTTGTTGGACGTCAGTACAGTGTTTCGTGCTACTGAGATCATACTGAGATCACATTTCAAATGCAAGAGGAACGCCGAGAAAATCAGTGATAATTTGATGAGTTTTAATAAATTTATACAGTTGTGTAACTATCACCATAATCCAGTTGTAGAACACCTCTACCATGCAGCTATGCTGTTTTATGTGTAAGGCATCATACATAGAATTATCTGGAAAGTACCACTGTTAGAGAAAAAGAGGAGATACTGGTGCCAAGGGTTGCTGCAGCATGTATCGCCCCTCTTTTCATCCCCAGAGCCTGATACAGAGCTCCCTCTCAGTGTTTCTTAATGATCTCCAAGTGACCACTACAAAGTCGAGGAACACTTGGAGGGGCCACAAGGAGGAGGAGGAGGAGAGGACTGTGGGCCAGAAGGCAAGATACTTGGGACTAGGTTGGATTTCCAGCTGGGCCTTCCCAAGCACATGACCTGAGACAATCACACTATAGCTCTGTATGACCTCAGTGTCCTCAGGTGTAAAATCAGGGGCCAGCCAAGGAGGGGTGAGAAGAGGGTCTAGTTAACTTCAACAGGACACTCAGCAAATTTCAATGCATTTCAGAGCTCAAATATAAAGCAACTAAAACAGAGCTGTTCTGGTTGGGGAGTAGGGCTGTCCTATCTCCCACCCAGGTCCCCAAAGACATGTCAGTGAAGCTCTGGGGGCCCCAAGGAGCACACTGGGCTAGACCTGAGTTCCTGGCAGCTCTGACTTTAAGCTGTGACTTTTCATGACTCTAATCACAGGCACTATCACCCAGAACTCCTAACCAAATCCAGCAACCATTAGCTTCACACACTTTATTACGATATACTTTAAAATAGGAATTTATTTTTACTGATGAGGCATTTGAGCCTGAATTCAGTAGTATTAGAAAATAAAAAGATTTCTGGATAAAGAAAATGTGGTACATATATACCATGGAATACTATGCAGTCATAAAAAGGAATGAGATCGTGTCCTTTGCAGGGACATGGATAAAGCTGGAAGCCATCATCCTCAGCAGACTGACACAGGGACAGAAACCCAAGCACCTCATGTTCTCACTCATAAGTGGGAGTTGAACATAAAGAACGCATGGGCACAGAGAGGGGGAACAACATATACCAGGGCCTGTTGGGGGGCAGGGGGTGAGGGAAGGAAATTTAGAGGATAGGTCAATAGGCGTAGCAAACCACCATGGCACACATATACCTGTGTAACAAATCTGCACATTCAGCACATGTATCCCCCCCACACCATTTTTAAGAAGAAATAAAGAAAAAAATATTATGTTGCTTTGGATGTATCAATAGCTTTAAGATACTCAAAACTGTTATCTGCAAAAAAATTAACTCTGAGTCTGTGATTTCAGTGTTAAAGTATATGGAACAAAGATGTTCCTGACTTCCACTTAAATATTTATTGAGCCACTACCATAAAAAGATATTGCCAATTTGGGGGACTGTGATATACAAGTAAGCCCAACCACCCCCTCCCGTCCCTGCATGGAAGTGACCATCTAATTCCTAGAGAAAGGCAAGGGCAGGATAATGGCAGGAAGAAAAGACAAACCCATGTGTACACAAAAACTCACAATGATAGCATATTGTTATGTTTCAGAGAGAGGCAAGATTACATTCAGGAGAGAGTTCTCAAAAGAGCAAGCATTTGATATGGCTTAAAAGAAGGGTGTAATTCCAGATCCTTTGGACATGGGAAGATTATAAATTTTAAATGAGTATTGGACAGAGTTGGAGAAGAAGGGAATGAAATTAATTTTGGGAGGCAGGCATTTTCCATCCATTCATCAATTGGATGGATTTAATTAGAGTTAAAACAGGAATGAATAGACACACACATAACACACACAGAGAAATAAAGCACAATGTATCCAGCAATTTGAGATGATTTTGTCTTTTTTATTTAGAAAGGTTAAAAATGACTAATGAATTAGCATAAGACTGAAATTCTTAATCAGTTAAGTCTTTTTTTTTTGTCTTAGAGTCCTTTAAGAACCTGATAAAAAGCAATGACTCTTTCCAGAAAAAAAAAAAAAAAACCCACAACACAACAAACTATACACACCCGCAACACAACAAACCATACACACACACACTCAAATGTTCGGAGAAAATGTGTACAATATCAGAAGGTTTGAGGACCCCAAAGCTGTTAGTTACCTAGTTCCCACATCAAGAGCCCTTGTACCAATTACTGTCTTTCAAATTTTAAGAAGCTCACGCTATTAAAATCACCAAGAAGTCCAGTCATGATTCACACCCTCCCCAAAAAACATTATTTCAATCTCTAAACTTTTAGAAATTTACATAATATTAAAAACAGACTGTTAATGGAATTGAACTCACATGCCCACAGCACATGACTGCCTGCAGCTAGTTTTATAATCTATTCAACAAAAAACAAACCAACTTCAAACAAACAAGCAAAAATTCTCAGTTTAAAAAAAAATAAGAGCAGAACCAACAGAATAAACATATCAGCAAGCTGAACATATACACAGAAGGAAATAACATTAAATCCAGGACAACTCTCTGGGCTTAGTTTTAGGGTATAAAGATCAAAATCCCATGTGTCATGTGCAGATCCTGATAGGAAGGCTTCCCAAGCTTTAAACAGCATTTGGAAAGTACAAGGTCACACCTAGAACTGGAATTTTCCTTTCCCTTGGGATACTTCAACAAAAGTATCAGGCTCAAGGATAGTCTAGTTTACCAACATCATAATCAAAAATTCTCTTGTTCAACTGACAAATCTTATCTCAGACACTACTGGTTGGTAATCCCTCATTCAGAACCCCTGGGTACAGGATTACTCAGATTTTAGAAAGGAAATATACTGCATATACCACGTAATATGTAACATCCTCAGCTGGGGACTGGGGCTGCCCCTAACCATTAAAAGTCTGCAGTAAATGGATGACTGGTCACTCCAAGTGGGAAACGTAAATACTATGAATATATATAAATATATATATATGTCAGTCCAGAACAAGTTTTATCACCCAAAGAGCAATAAAACATTTTAGTTTTCAGAGCTTTTTGTATTTTTAGAATTGCACATAAGGGTGTGGACTTCTATTATGCTAATGGGAAAGAGAAATTAAGGTAAATAAGACACTATCTGCTTGAGGAGCTTATAATCAAGTAGCAGAAATGGGCATGCATACATACAGCATTGACCAGACAGCAGTGAAGAGAGGATGAAAGCCATGCATTCGGCTTAAAGTGTCAAGAGTATCACAAATGGGACAATCACTTCCCAAACAAGAGACTCAGGATCTTGTCGTAGAGTAAGAAAATGGCAGTGGGCTTTGTACAATGTTCTAGAACACTGACCAGAGGAGTAGGACTGGAGTGTGTTCCCCAATCATCCCTGATAAGAATTTTGTGGGGTACCTGTTCATTCTATGATCTTCCCAGATCTCTTCCCTGTGGATCTGAATCTTCAGATCTGAGGTTGGGCCACGAATCTATTTACTAAACAAACACTCTGGTGATTCTCATCAGGGAAGTTTTAAAAACCTTAGTCTGGCCAGGCACAGTGGCTCCTGCCTATAATCCCAGTACTTTAGGATGCCAAGGCAGGCAGATCACGAGGTCAGGAGTTTGAGATCAGCCTGGCCAACATAGTGAAACCCCATGTCTACTAAAAATATAAAAATTAGCCGGGTGTGGTGGTGGGTGCTTGTAGTTCCAGCTACTAGGGAGGCTGAGGCAGAAGAATCACTTGAACCTGGGAGGTAGCGGTTGCACTCAGCCAAGATTGTGCCACTGCACTCCAGCTTAGGTGACAGAGCAAAACACCGTCTCGGGGGGAAAAAAAAAAAAAACAAAAACATAGTCTAGGTTAGTGGTTCTCAAGTGCCAGGTGGAGGGCTTGTAAAAACAGATCAACTGGGCCCCACCTCCAGGGTTTCTGATTCTGCAGGGCTGGGATTTGCATCTCTAACAAGTTCCTAGGTGATGCTCCTGCTGCTGCTTGTTCTGGGACCATGCTGTGAAAACCACTGGTCTAGTAGTACTAGCAAATGTTTAATTCTAGGAAGGAGTAAGACAGTTGTGGGGACCTGGAGGGTGGACCAGTATGGTGATAGCACTGGGGGTGGGTGTGTCGTATGCTAGATTTAGACGGGAACTCCAGTTCTGGGTCAGATTCTGAGGATCTGGGGCTAGTGAGGAGTAGTGAAATACATACTAGGCTTGTCATCTATTTAGTAAATAACAACTGAGTGTCTACTGCGTGCCAGGCAACAGGGATGCCACAATTCCTATTCGTGGGGCTTACTACAGTCTATACCAGCAGTTTGAAACTAGGCCTTCCCAGGAAACATTTGCAATTCCTGGAGACAATTTTGCTTATTAGAACTTGGCAGGGAATGGGGGTTGAGTGCCACTGGCATCTAGTAGGTAGAGGCCAGGGATGCTGCTGAACATTCTACAATGAACACAGGACAACGCTCACCAACAGAGAATGATCAAGACCAAATGTCAATACTGCCAAGGTGAAGAAGCCCTGGTCTACATTTAAATTTAGAAAGGGAAATGAAACACGATGTATCCATCAGTATGTCTGTCAACGCCAATCCAGCGCCTTGCTTTATGGAGAAGCTGACCATAACTCCAAACCACCACCTTCAGTCTCAGACACTGTTGGGAATTTGACTTTCAAATTATTTCACAAGTATTAATTATGACACAGTGTACTCTCTTCTAAAAAGAGAAGTACATTTTAAAAAGAAGAAATGAAAATCTGACAAGCAAAGCCCTTCTGGTCTCTACAATAGAGCAGGGGCTAGATCACTACTCCTCTCAATGGTACAATCTTCTGCTAAGATGAGAAGAAGCTCCTTGGAGAGTCTTCTGGAGAAAGAAAACCTACCAGGAAAACACAAAGGGAGATAACCTTTTTCTCCAAGACGACTGTATTTGAAATGCAGATCTCAAGCCACAAGGGTAGGTTGGGCACCCCCAAGAAGGCTTCCACTTTGAATCCAGACAGCGATGTCTGTGTTGGGGGGCAAGTGATTAAAGGTGCTTCTTAGGAAGAGGTAGGTATTGCTGGGACTTCAAGTGTGAGGGGCTTCAGTACCCGGCAGGCATGGGAGGCACTAAAGGAGTGAATATGAAAGATGCTGCAAACTGGATGTGCCCAAATCCTCAGGCCCAAGAATGAGTGAGTTTGGGTGAGGATATGTGAGCAAAAACACTCAGGCTGAAAAAATAGAATCAAATAGTTCCTGGTTATATATTATGAGGCTGAGGAAAACCCAACACAAGACAGTTAACCTTTATGTTTTTTGTTTTTTTTTTCCTATTTAAACATATGGTGAGAAAGCAAAAATGAGCCAGATTGAGTAGGTTGCAATCTGCCCAGCCATTACTGAGGCTGGGATAACAGACACAGATAAGGCCACCTGTAATCAGGAAACATTGTTTCTCCCAAGCATATGCAGTAGTTGCAAACTGTCCTCAACAATCCCCTTCTCTGAGTGCTCCTACTTTCTCACTCCCTGACAAAGTCTGTGATTTTAGAGACAAACTACCAGAAACCTGGTTTTTAAAAAAATTGTATCAGGAAGAATGAAACATTCCACTCTTGCCTGAAGGCACTAAGTCACTTGATCCAGAGAAGCAGTCTTTATTTCCAGCCCAAGTGCAGTACCTCACATAAGGAGTTTCTGGACACAGCACTGCACATTTATCGTCACTTGGTAGCTGCCAAAGAAACAGGACCTGAATCCACCTCACAGTCAAGACCTGATGCTGACCCCTTGCCACACAGGCCTGCTTTGCACTGACCCTATCAAAACACCATTTTATTTACATTTCACTAATTTCTACCCCTTCTCAAAATCTGTAATGAGTATTTTTTTTCTTTTGCTTGGTGTGACATCCACATGTCCCCTGGTGTGCAGTCTCCCTGGTCGCAATGAGCCAATAAACCTGAATTCATCAGACTACAGGCTTGTCCCTGGTGGTCTTGAGGCAGAATAGGGTCCGGAGGCAGGGAACCTAAGGCTAATTCACACTAACTTCCTAGAACTAAATCAAAAGGAAAGCCCCAACTTTCCACACCTAAGTAACAAAAGGACCAGAGGCAAATACCCCTCCTTTTCTGCATGGCAGATGGAAAAATGAAATTATTTCTGATTAGTTGCTTTCTGCAACCAGTCAGATGTTGGCATAGTAGTGTAACTTTGTAACTTCACTTCAACCAATCAGACTAACTATGAGCCACCAATCAAACTTTTCTGCAACCAATCAGACTGACTGTGGGCCACTATTTCATTTACATAGGGTGTGTACCAAGTAACCAACGGGAAATCTCTAGAGGGTATTTAAACCCCAGAAAATTTTGTAACAGGGCTCTTGAGCCCCTATATTGGGGCCCGCTCTGACCATGTGGAGTGTACTTTCATTTTCAATAAATTTCTGCTTTGGTTGCTTCATTCTTTCCTTGCTTTGCTTGTGCATTTTGTCCAATTCTTTGCTCAAGACGCCAAGGACCTGGACACCCTCCACTGGTAACAGTCTTAGGCTGATTGGGAGAGCAGTGGCTGGTAAGAAGACAGGGTCTGGCAAGTCCCAAGGAACACCAGCAAGCTAAGGAACATGGGCAACAACTGCTAACCACTCAGACCCCAGAACGAGCTCAAGAGTGTTACAGGAACAAAGGTGTCTTTTTTCTTTTTCTTTTAACAGTAAATGGAACTGCTTCCCTAGCAGAGAGCTCTGTAAGCTGGTGTTCTATATGTGCTTTTGAAGGAGGTTCCTTACCATTGTGTTTCAAGTTTCATTATATGTGGTTTCCATATACACCTTTAAAAGCTAAATCTACCTGCTTCTGTAGACATGCCTTATGTGCTGTTTTCATACAGTGAATGGAACTGTTTTCCAAGCAGAAAACTTCGCAAGCAAGTGTTTCAAACATGCTTTTGAGAGATGTTTCTAGCATTGCATCTCATTGTGCGTGAGGGGTTTATATATACATGTTTTAGAGCTAAATCTAAGCATACTTTTTAAGAGAAACATTATGTGCTGTTTTCTTATAGTGAATGGAACTGTTTTCCATGCAGAGGGCTCTTAAAGCAGGTGCTTGAAACATACTTTTGAAAGACGTTTCTTACCATCGTGTTTAAGGTCTCATTGTGAGAGGCTTACATATACATGTATATATACACTTGGCAAAGGAGACCAATGGTTAATAGCTTTAATTTTTTATAAATTTTTTGAGATAGGGTCTCACTCTGTCACCCAAACTGCAGTGCACGATCGTGGTGCTCACCACAGCCTTGACCTCCAGGGCTCAAGTGATCCTCCTGCCTCAGCCTCCCAAGTAGCGGGGAGCACAGGCATGTGCCACCATGCCTACTTTTTTCTATTTTTGTAGTTGTTGCCCAGGCTGGCCTGAAGCTCCCGAGCTCAAAAGATCCTCCTGCCTCTGCCCCCATGAAGTGCTAGGATTACAAGCATGAGCCACCATGCATAGTGCTAATAGCTTTTAGAAGACTGTCCAATCTAGAGCCTGACAAATAATAAATCATTTATACTTCTCCATTTGCTCAACCACCACTTTTTAGGTGCCCACTGAATCCATGGCACTTTTCTAGGCTGTGTGGTGGGGATATCAAGTAGAAGATACAGCCTCAACCTAAAAGGAACAACGATCTGACAAGAGCAAAGAGGTACCATTTGTCACCATCACAGATGACAACTCCTAAGAAGCAAGTCAGTGAACAAAGGGATTGCAAAGGTGGTATGAGTGTCCAGTTAGGAAGTGAGATGAGGTTTAGCAGGGAAAACAGCCTTTGTCCTGCAGTCATAATTTATGCAGAAGCCTGATCTGCCCTTGTACAAATTCTGTCAAGGATTTTTCTCCCCAACCCACCAGTTCAACTCGTCTTCTGAATCTATAAGACTAAACTATTTGTTCAGAAAAATATTCAATAGTCCTTTCTTTGGGCTGTTTTTCTATCCCAGGAGGCCACAAATCTGCATCAATTATAATAAGAAAGAGGGAAACTCCAGATGTGGCAAGCTGGAGGAACCTCAGGGCACTTCATTATGAATATTTAGATGGTATTCCTCTTGTTATGAAAATTATGCCAATCTGTTCCCCAGCATGAGTTTCCGATGAATTTCAATGTCATAAAAGCTTTTCTTTTGAGGGGGTAGGGATGATAATGTTAATTGTTTAAATAAATCCTGATCAGATGAGTTGCATTTTCACTCAGAAAATACCAACTCATATGAACATTTTTTTAAATCATCACAATTCTTAACCCTGATGTGAGCTAAGGAGACAGACATCTGTGCAGGAAGGAGCTACCCTCTTCTGCACTGCTGGGCAATTTTTGTCATAGATTTGTCTTCTGGCCAGAAGGTAGAGGGAAGGAGGTTGCTCATTTCTAATATGTAGTTGCTCAGTTACTCTGTGGCCTGTGACCTAAACATAGGTATCACATCAAAATCCTGAAGCAGGGAAATGATTCATGAAAGGGGCTTTTTAGGGGGCTTCTTAGTGGCTGGGGTGGTACTAAGTGGAAATCATGGAAGAACAATTACCCCAGAATTTGCTCTTGACAACCAGAGACAGTGTGTGGGGTAAAACTGCAGAACATATATGTATGTATGTATGTATGTATGTATGTGTGTATTTATTTATTTATTTATTTTAAGACAGGATGTCACTCTGTTGCCCTGCTAGGGTGCAGTGGTGTGACCTCAGTGCAATCACTGCAGCTTCAACCCCCCCGGGCTCGAGTAATCCTCCCATCTCAGCCTTCTGAAAAGCTGGAGCTACAGGTACACACCACTGTGCCCAGCTAGGGGTTTTGCCATGTTGCCCAGGCTGGTCTCAAACTCCTGGGCTCAAGTGATCCACCTGCCTCAGCCTCCTAAAGTTTTGAGACTACAGCTATGAGCCACTGCACCCAGCCCAACTGCAGAAATTCTTATCCGGATGTCTATGAAAAGAGTCTGTCAATAAATATCCCTCAAGGCTTCAGTGACAGTAGTAATTCCCCTTCCTGATTTGCTACCATTTACAGGCATATTAACATCTATACCCAAAGACATCTTTCTCATGTTCCTACTAAATTGTTCACATTTTCCTTTTGGCTCTTCCATCAGCTGCTTAATTTTCTGAATGCAGAAGCCTTCCCCTCTTTCAGAACTGAATGAGAGGATGAAGATCCTGGGATAAACCCTGGGGTTTTCTCTAGTATAACCCTCTGACTTCACAGTCAACGCAGATGATGAAGAGGAAGGCCAGAGGAATAAAATCATTTGCCCAAGTTCACATGGCTAGCTAATAACAGAGCTGGTCTTAGAATATGGGCTTCCTGACTCTCAGCCAAAACATAACACCCAGCCCCTGTAAACCCACTCTTATGAGTAACCCATCCCCCACCATGCTGCTCCTAGAGGGCCAGGTATGTGGATGTAGTTAATAGACGCTTTCAGAACTGAACAAGTCTTGGGCTGGAGCCAGGATTCTCCCACGTGCTTAGAAGAGCTAAGCATTTGGAACTGTGTTTGTTTTCAAGCACAGTAAGCCCCTCTTGGACCCCAGAATTACTCTAAAACTATACTGTCCATAAAGAGTAGACGGTTGGTTACCAGAGGCTGGGAAGAGTAGTTAGGGGCTGGGGGATAGGTGGAGATGGTTAATGGATCCAAAAACATAGTATGAATAAGACCTACTATTTAATAGCACAAGAGGGTGACTATAGTCAATAATAACTTAATCGTACATTTTAAAATACAGAGTATAATTGGATTGTTTGTAACTCAAAGGATAAATGCTTTAGGGGATGGATACCCCATTCTCCATGATGTCATCATTACACATTGCATGCCTGTATCAAAACATCTCACGTACTCCATAAATATATACACCTACTACATGTAACCACAAAAATGTTTTTTCAAAAGAAAATACTAAAAAAAGTAAAATTACACTTTCCAGTATGGTTGCCACTAGGCACACATGACTACTGAGTACTTGAAATGTGGCTACTGCAAATTGAGATATACTACGCCTGTGAAATACATATGGGATTGTGAAGACTTCACATGAAGAGAGCAATGAAAATACCTCATTTAACAATTTTATGTAGATTACATGTAGAGATGATAATATTTGGATATATTCAGTTAAAATACATTAAAATTAAGTCCAATTGTTTTTCCTTTTTTTTTTTTTAACATGGCTCCTGGAAAATTTAGGATTACATATATGGCTCATACATGATATTTTATTGGCTAGCACTGTTCTAGTTAACCCCTCTCATTCATTCACCTAATCCTTTCAAAAAGTCTTGAGCCTCCTGCCTGCAGACATGCAGTGGTATCTAGAGCTATTCAAGCAGAGGTGTGTTGAAGATGCCGGTGGGAAGTAAAGGGTAAGTAATATTGATCACGTGGTTAGGCCTCTCTGACCTGAAGGCTCATGAATCCCTAAAGCACTTAAACTGCACTCTCTAAAATCTTTCAGCCACCTTAACTGTGCAAAATGCTTTCATTATATATGGATAAACCCTAGCTCTGTACATGAGCGAGATACATATAGTAGGAGAGAACCACGTTCTGTAATAAGGGAAAAGAAAAAAAAAAAAAAAAACAACAAGAGTTATGGATCTAACTTATGCCCACCCTAATGATGGGGACTGAATGAAACACAATTGTGTACATTTTTCTGATGTGTTTGCAAAAACTATCCAGGTTATATATGGATTTCTAAAAAACATTTCTGTTATTCTGAAGTCCCTAAATGCTTTTAAATGTGAAATAGATAACTAAGGAAACTCACTTTTTGTCCTGCTGTCCATTTCTGTTTTCGACGAGTCTGGAGTTGCTGTAGTTGCAGGTAACTTCTTCCCAATAGTCTAAGGGGAAAAACAGATTTTACTTGTCAAGATAATTGTTTACATTAAGCACAGGAATAAGATCCAGATCATAATGACAAAATGCTCAAAATTGGTTTAAAAAGCCACACTCTTTGGTTTATGCCCTGCTTTGTGTACTGGCTGCCACCCTTTAATAGGTTTGATCCTCAATGACAAACAAGAGAAAACTAGGTTAAAAAGGCCTTTATCCTTGTAGGCACTCAGTAGCTTTTATTCTCTTTCTTCCTTGATGCTCTTATAAAAGGTTGACTATTTTTAGTAAAGAAAACAGGCATAGTTCCCTTCATTTTATAAGAAGCTGACTCGATCTATGGAGGTACAATAGTCGGCCCAATGGAGATGCTAAAAAGTCACTGCAAGTGGGAAGAATGGAAGTAGAAGGGAAGAAATCAAAAGGAAGGGATACAGGAATGGAGGCCCAGGAGGGCAGGATGGGCAGGCAGGTGGACGGACAGGCAGAAGCCAGGATGTCCAGCACAGTGTACCCTAGTGCATCTCTGTCTAGCCATCTAGAATTCCACCTGCCTCCCAGAGAACGGGGAGATACTCTCCCATCCTCTAGGCAAATCTACCTGCCTGCCCCAAAGGAAAAACAAGTCCACCAAGAAGGTCTTTTCTCTACAGTCTTTTAAGCCTCCAGGGCTTGGAAAAAATCCAGTGTCTCAGACCCTATGCTTCTAGTGACTAGTTTATAAAAAGAAAGATTATAAGTTTCAGTTCATTTCATTTCCTTCATTTGTGGCTAATTCTATTATCATTATTTATGAACCATCCATAGAGAAGACAGGATCTTATCTCTGCCTAAAGATGTTCCTGAAAATGCAGGCAACTTAGCAGCTCAAAAACAAAGAAGCACACAAACCCAATAGTTCCCAAGGCGAGGTCTGTTCCCACTCTTCCCCTTTGCTACCACACATGTGTGATCATGATTAATGCCTGAGGGAAAATGTCTATTGATACCAGGGCAACAGCTGTCACAACCACATAGCTGGGGAAATCGACCTCCCCCCAACAATGAAGGGTTTCGCCAGTGAGAATTTCACCCACTGGGAAAACCAAACATCTCTGGCCCTTGAACACATGAAAAGGAATGAACTGCATAATTCAAAAACTGGCATGGTGGAATTTTTCTTCAAATAAAACTGATTCACCAGTTTTTAATTTGAAAAAGTTCTTCATGCTTCAAGTGTTGAACCTAACATTAAATATGAATAAATCACAGAAAGAGGATAAATCAAATCCTCAGCCCTTCATGAATTTTTAAAAACATTTGTGACAGAAAGCCTTTACATTTTACATGGTGACATTTTTATTTAATGCCGCAGGGCCTTCTATATTGGATAAAAAATGAAACCCAAAATAATATGCCACCTCTAAACTGCCACTAAGTACCCAAACTAATAACATTTTATGATTCCAGGGGAACATCAGGGATGAAAAAAGCTTGATGTTATTCTGGCATCAGGTCAAATCTGATGAAAAACTGTTCTTAGAATTATTTTGAAAAATCAGGTATTGATAGTAAAAATAACAGCTCTCAAAGTGTTCATTTCATTCACATTCCTGTTCACACTTCCAGCAGCAACCCTGCCAATATATTTGTTTTTCCCGTTCTGGAGCTGGAATAAAGCATTACTATTGTTAACACATTAGGAAGAGGAAAACAAAAACAACCAGTGCTTCTGCTATCAGTGAACAAAGAATTCAGGAAAGGCAATAGTAAACACTGTCCCCCACTCCTGACTTTGTTTGCTTTCCTGAAATAAAAGGACACATGTAACAGCTTGAGCATTAAACCAGATGCCTTCCTTTAGAGAAACCTTCAACAGGCTGCCCATTTTTTACAACTTCCCCTTCTTTGGTAACAAAAGAAAGTATTGCCTGTTATCTTTGATATCCTGGCTTGCCAAAAAGTCCAATCTACCAGACATCACCCAAGACCACCAGTTCAATGCACTTACTTTGGTACAGAAGGACACAAAAAAGCAAAGCTCACTGTGGCTTGTTTCCTTCCTATTTCAGAAAACACAGCACATTGGCCTCTGCAGGGATCCCAGGAACAGGGGTGATGATGAAGCTGATATTATCCTCATCTTCTGGGAAGTGCTGGCCCTCAAATCTTCTCTTCTCCTTCATGGGCCAGGATTAAAAGTCTAGAATGGCAAAGTTTCTCCCCATCTCAGCCTGTTCCTACCGGTGCTCCGGAGATGGGAATTGGCCCTGTGTTTCTCTTGTCTCTAGAACCTAGACCTAGAGAAGTGTGGTCCCTGCATGAGCAACACCTGAGAACTTGTTAGTAAAGCAATTTCCCAGGCCCCGCCCCAAGCTTTCTCAATCAGAAAGTCGGAGGATAGTTCCCAGCAGTCTCTCAGAACACACCCTCTGTGGGATTCTGGTGCACATTCACATTTGGGAACCACTGACCTAGATGTGGGAGGGAGTACATTAGTATTAATCTAATGCCTTTTCTTGGATTAAAGACTGAGGGACCTATTCTCATAACTAGATAAATTATAAAACATCTTTTTCACTCTTCTTCCTTCCTTCTCCCTCTCCTTTCCCACCAAACACATCTACCTTCTCTATTCTCACTGGTCTAAGAACTTGTCATTGCTACTACATGACTCAGTTCAGAGAGGAACTTGAGTACATTAGATTAGACAATGTGACAACATCACTGAGGGAAACATGGGGGAAGATAGTTGGCCACTGTAGGGGTGGCTAGGTGGAAGGAAGGAGGAGGACAGAAGGAAAAAGAAAGAGGGAAGTAAGGAAGGAAAAGGAGGGAAAGGAGGAGGAGAGAAGGAAGGAAAAGGAAGGAATGGGAGAAGAAAAGAGAAAGAGGGAGGGAGGGAAGAGAGGAAGAAGACAGGGAAGGAAGGAGGCAGGGAAGGGAGGCAGGGAGGCAGGGAGGCAGGGAGGCAGGGAGGCAGGAAGGCAGGAAGGCAGGAAGGCAGGAAGGAAACGAAATGTAGCTTAGCCTCTCTGGGCTCAGACTGCCCAGAAGGCTAAGCAGGCAGACTCCCATGACTGTGTGAGCCTTCAGAGAGGGCAAAACCCTGTTTCTCCTCAGTGTTTCCCTTTACTGGCATTTTAGGTGAGGTGTTTCTTCATTGTAGAAGACTGGCTCACACATTAAAGGACATTTGGCAACCCTTGCCACTACCCACTCAAAGTCTATAGTGCCCCCTGAGTCACTGCATGTACCCTAAACACCAAGCACCTTTCCAGACACCCCTGGTTGAAAACCTTTAGGCCCTGCCCTTCCCTATATACAAGAACAAAGACAAAGGGTGGTGAATTATTGTTTTCCCATCAGCCTTCCAGCTCCCTCTACCTCTGAAAACATCTTTGGTCAATCGGGCTTAAAATGAATAGAATCCCAAATTTCAAAGGGCATGCCTCATGAACACAATGTCTAGCTCCAGTACACAGGTATGTCATGGATAACTGAAGGTCAGCTACACTGTAGGGCTAAGTGGACAGAACAATCAGGGATCACATCCATACATCTCTCCTCCACCTAGTAGGCAGCGAAGGGGGATGTTAGGCTTGCAGTGGCTGGAGAGGAGGATACAGGATCTCCCCTTTGGCCTCTTCCACAGAGTTCTTGCTCCCCTGAGTGCCTTAAGGAAGGTGGATTGTACACGACAAACACCAGCCATGCCCTTAGGGGCTGCGTTGACATGCTCAGGACACAGCACATTCACCTCCTAAGGGACCTGCAAACAGACCCATTTTGCCATATGACTTTGGATGGAACAGACTCTCGGGTTCCGCTCCCTAATTTGGCCCATTATTTTCTCTTCCTTCTATGAGGCAACTAAAGACTTCCCAGTACACACACCCACATTAGTCAGATCTGCTTGGTCTGGGAAAGGATGTGCATATGGTTGAATGGATAGAGCTATATCTATATTGCTATGGATCTATTTCTACACATGGTAATTACCAGGCTGTTGTCAACTTTTGTCTCTCTTGCCACATCCCTAACTCCATTTAAAACCTAACTTTAAAAAATCAGTAATTCAGAAAGTTCATTCCTTTGAATATTTAATAACATAACTACCTCTCCCTTTTGCTCTCTTGCCAAAAGCACTAAATAAACATTTTGGGATTTTTTGTGTACAGTGGGAGTATCATATGTACTCCTAGCTGTACAAAATCCAGTGGTACAGCATCAAGACAGATACCACCATATGATTTCAGTTAGTGAACAACTAATTTTTTGTCTTTTCTCTGCCAAAATGAAGAAACTAATGCTTACAGGAAAGGCAATCACTGGATTGGAGTCCAGGGGAATCTAGTTCCCAAATGACTAATGTATCTGTTTCTCTTTGTGACTGTAGAATGTGAGACCAAGATCCTGCTCAAATCAAGAATCTAAAATCCCTTCTCCTACTTTATTCCAATTCACATGCAAACACCAAGCTTCCAATTATAGGACAATGCTAAGGAGAATAAAGTTTAAGCCAAATCTCTGAAAATCTCCTCTCCAAGAATACCACATACAACTCTCGTATCACAAAGGCAGCCAGGTTCAATAGGTAGTAGGAGGAGACAGAGAGAGCTCCCTGCATTCTAGCAGATGATGAAGCTCCCCTGTCCAGAGGCCTCGCTTTCTGGCAGCTATTATAAAAGAGGATGGTGGTCTGAGAAGCTATCCACACAGAATACTCAAATACTCACTGTATTAGTCCATTCTCATGCTGCTAGTAAACATATACCTGAGACTGGGTAGTTAATAAAGGAAAGAGGTTTAATTGACAATCACAGTTCAGCATGGCTGGGGAGGCCTCATCAAACTTACAATCACAGCAGAAAGGGAAGCAAACATGTCCTTCTTCACATGGCAGGAGGAAGGAGAAGAATGAGTGAAGTGGGAAAAAGCCCCTACTAAAACCATCAGATATCTTAAGAACTCACTCACTATCATGAGAACAACATGGGGGGACTGCCCCATAATCTAATCACTTCCCACGAGGTCCCTTCCCCAACACATGGGAATTATAATTCAGATTACAATTCAAGATGAGATCTGGGTGGGGACACAGAGCCAGGCCATTTCATTCACACAAAGCCAAACACAAGAGATGACTTTTCAAACAAGATAAAGATGACTCTTTGATGGCATTCCTTTTACAACACTGGTATCTGACAGTGTTCCTTCCCTTTCTGTTCAGAACAGATTTATTAAGTGCCCATTCAGTGTGAGGCAGGAAAGCAGAAAAAAAGACAGGAGAATGGTGAACATCAAAGCAAACACTGAAACTGCAGTTGTGGGGTTGGTTCTCCAGAATGGTGTGCTGAGGTGTGCCCAACCATTCCACATGGTTATCCCAAATCCTGCTCATATATGGGATATGGAGAGCTACAGGACACAGTGACAGGAGGAGGGATAAAACAGTTATTTATATATGACCATATCTGTAACTTTTCAGCTCTTTTTACCATAATTCAGAAAGATGCCTAAACTATTAAAACTCACTGTAAACTTTTTATATTTATTTTTCCATGCCCCCTTCACGAATACCTATGACAGATGGCATTATGAAAAGTCTTCTCGGCTCTCAGCGAGGAGTGGTAGGCGCAGAGCAGAGGCCCTCTGAGCCAGCTCAAGTCAGAGCCAGAAAATAACTAGCACAAAGGAGTGTCCTTACAATGGGATGCCTTGTGTGCTTCCAGAAGCCTTTTCTGCTCCCGAGGAAATTTACATTAGAAACTATCATCTTGTCCACATTTGGTAGGCCCAGCTTAAACTATTTGATAACAATAGAAGATACGCCAGAGTAAAACATAACTTAAAATTCTAAAAATAAAAAGCATGGTCCATTAAAAGAAAAAAACTACACTTGTAGTTCCTTCCATTCCAGGGCTAGTGTTTACCTTTGTGACATCTCCCATACCGTTATGCCAATTCCAACTTCTCCAAAGGCGTGTACTTCCCAGTCTATTTTTAAACTTGGTTACAAGGAAAAATAAAATTTAAAAAGTAATTTTCTGATGATGAAATTGGGCTTAAGACTTAGAGCAACTCATATGATGTTTCTTTCCTTGGTTGCCTCAAAAAGTTAGAGAATTCAAATATATTAAACCTCTTTGCCAAATCACAGTTAAAGACCTTGTCACATTCATAGCTGCTGTAAAAGCAGTTGTCAAGTATATCACACTTGCTGGGGGCAGTGGCTCACACCTGTAATCCCAAAACTTTGGGAAGCTGAGGTGAGAGGATCACTTGAGCCAAGGAGTTTGAGACCAGCGTGGGCAACATAGCAAGACCTTGTCTCTACAGTCAGTCAGTCAATCAATCAATCAATGAAGTATATCACACTTAGCAGTTTACCTTTCTTACCCTTTTCCTTCAGAAGTAGTGCCCACCTTGAGAGCAGGAACTAAATGTTCATTTTTCTCTTATCCCTACAAAGTGAGAGATCAGTGAAGTGTTTGCTGAGTGGAACAGGGAGTACTGGGATACCATTACCCATGCTTTGCCCTAGCATTAGCACCTACCACAACAGGCACACAGAGAGGAGATGTCCTCCTTGACAAACTAGGCAGCTTCTATACCTCCTAGATTAGAGCTCCACTGTTTCAATCATTGCCATGCACCAGCTCTTTCCGACCTGGTTATTGGTAAC
Organism: Sapajus apella; assembly: GCF_009761245.1. NCBI lineage: Eukaryota > Metazoa > Chordata > Mammalia > Primates > Cebidae > Sapajus > Sapajus apella. The sequence goes on from NW_022436957.1 coordinate 15,374,424, forward strand.
AGCACATTTGTCTGGGATATCTTCCTGGGTGTCTGTTGCCCTTGCCTTGCTCCCTCTTGCCCATCCCACCTCAACCCCCAACACACATCACCTGTCCTCCTATTAATTACTGGTTGCCATAAAGAAGAATCTAATCTCAGCTATGTTTCTGGTGAACATTTCTCTGCCTGACTTCCAAATACTCATGATACTAGTCTGCTGTCTCACATTCTCTCAAGTTCCATATCTATTATGATCAAAAGACTCTCACTTGGATTGATCATTATCACCCAGGTATGTGTACACACACACAAACACACCCCATTCTCTTATTCTGAAATCATTTTCTGAAGTGTCCCCTCCCTTCCTGACACAATCTCCAAAACACCTAACCCCATAATCTGATAAATTTGGCAAACACTGCATACTTGGTCTAATCAATTCATCAAAGCATATTAAAGGCTATGAAAAGTCCTTCAGTTACTGTTTAACTTTATCCTTAACTTTTATGTCAGTATATTCCAAATTTATCTGACCACAGAATTCTTACTTCTTGGGGCACCCATGAACACATCACAAGAATGAGTAGTCTATGGAATAGCTGAGTGAACATCATCATCTCCCCCTTCCTAAATTCTCTTGCCTATCCTGTCTCCTAAGGGTCATGACTTTAAATTCACCTCTTATTGCACCTTCTGATATCCAATCCATCACCAAGGCTGTGCTTTCAGATTTATCTCCTTCCTCTTTGATCCCAGTCTAGAGCCTTGTTACCATCATGGAGACTATTTCAATAATTTTTTTCTTTTTTTTTGTTTTGAGACAGGGTCTTGCTCTGTCATTCAGACTGGAGTGCAGTGGCACAATCACTGCTCACTGTAGTAGCCTTGGACTCCTGGGCTCAAGTGATCCTCCCACCTCAGCCTCCCAAGTAGCTGGGACCACAGGTATGTACCACCATGCCTGGCTAATCTTGTTTCTCAGTAGAAACAAAGTCTCACTATGTTGCCCAGGCTGGTCTCAAACTCCTGGGCTCAAGCAATCCTCCTGCATTGGCCTCCCAAAGTGCCGGGATTACAGGCATGAGCCACCACACTAGCCTTTTCAATAATTTTCTAGACAAAGATCCTATCACCAGATTCCACCTGCTTCATTTGATCTCCCACAAGACTCAATTTTTAATCATCTTCCGCCATCACCCCTTACACACCCCTACACCAATGCAATCAGAATATATATTGCTTCTTAATAGCTGCTCATATAAATTCCCAAAGTTTGGAAGAAACTTCAGCATTTACTTCTAATTGCTGCTGCAACCTGCCATGTCTCCCAACAGCTATCTTTCTTTTGAGCTCTCAAGACTAATGAGAAACTTTCTCTGGCTATAAAAACACCTGGTCCCATGTTAGATTCTTCTCTATTTGTTTGTCTTTCAGGGTTTACTCTTTCAATCTGTCCAAAAAAACTTTAGTATTTATCATTCTACTGAACACATACAGATGAAGTCTGTTTTTACATTTGTATATTATACATACACACACACACACACACACACACACACACACAGAGAGAGAGAGGGACATGTGTGAATTTGTGTATACCAGCAGAATTTGAGCCAAATTCTATCATTTATCATGTAGTTTAACTTCTGTCAAAATCTGATCATTTGGTTCATTTGTTTGCTTCTTGAACACCTCTAGAGACCATGTTCTAAAAAACTGGAAAGAAGCATATGATAGTCACAGGAGGAGTAAGGCTCTCTTCATTGAAGCAAAATAACCCTGAGAAGGTTGAGTAGGGGCTTCTCATGATGGAGAAATGCAGTGTCAAAGACGGGATCAAAACCTACTTATGTTTTCAATGAAGTGGAGAAGGTACAGTCAGACAATATTAAAATCATGGAAGGCAGCCCTCTAAACATCTAACAGTATATAAAAATACTGTTTATATTTTACCCCCACTGTTCCCAAGAGAGGAGTCTGCATGCTCTTTTATTGTAGGATGATCTTATTCACAGAAGATGAACGAGAGAGAGTAAATTTCCATTTCATATACCACATTGGCAAAACACAGTTCGCCATCATGCTTTAAAATACTATTTTCTGTTGTTATGAAGATAAAAGGAAATCATAAACATTCCTCCTACTAGAAGATTAGTTTTTTATCTTTTGATTAACAATGTCTTCCTTTTAGATATATTTTGAAAGTTTAAGATGGTGGGTAAGGGAGACAGAAAGATGATATGGCTGGAATGAGTATCAGGGGACTGGTTGGGGTTTTATTTGTCCAGTGCTTTATCATGAAGCACGCTTATACACATGTGGACTAAGTCCTAATTTTCCTATAAAGTAGCTGTATGAATTCAACTGGCATACAAATATCCTTTCAGATCCAAAATATTGTATATTTTCAATCATGACATAATCCAGGCCTTTACCTGCAGATGACACCTCCTCTCCCAATATATTTGAATCCCATCTCACCTTTAAGATTGAACTAAGGTCCAGCTGGCTAAAAGTACCAGCTTTCAGGAACATGTGGGACATACAGACTGACACATATCCCACACTTGCTCATAACATTTCTATGTGTAAGAGATACCTGAGGTCAGAGCCACATTGTCTTCAGTTTTTCTTTATATCTCTAAAATGAAAGTTGGATTAAATCACTCATTCATTCATTACTTCATTCAGCATGAGCCTCAATCTAAGCCAGATACTGTATCTACAAAGATGAGATGAGCAGAGTCCTAGATCTTTAATGGGTTCCAAATTTAGCAGCAGAAGCACTATTAACAATAACAAAGTCATGGAATCAGCCTACGTCCTTATCGATAGTGGACTGGATAAAGAAAATGTGGTGCACATAGACCATGGAATACTACACAGCCATAAAAAAGAATGAAATCATGTCCTTTGCAGCAACATGTATGCAGCTGGAGTCCACAATCCTAAGCAAATTAACACAGAAACAGAAAAACAAATACCACATGTTCTCATTTATTACAGGAAGCTAAATAGTGGGTGCAGAGGGACATAAAAATGGAAACAATAGACACTTGGGACTCCAAAAGTGGGGAGGAAGAGAGGGAGGAAAGGATTGAAAAACTATCTATTGGGTACTACGTTCACTATTTGGTCAATGGGTTCAACAGAAGCCCAACTCCAGCATTATGCAATATACCCATGTAACAAACCTGCACATGTACCCCTTGACCCTAAAATTTAAAAAGAAAATATAGTGGCAGAAACAGAATAATTAACAGAGCATCAAAGCACAAAGGGATAAGCACTACAATAAAGGCACCTATAGAACAAGAAAATAAATGTTCATGGGAAAATAAGCCTCACAGCAATGGTGCAGCTTGCATTACATTCTAAAGGATGAGTAAAATTTTGCCAAGTAGAGAAGGGTAGAAAGGGTATTCCACCAAAAGAAAAGCAAGAGGCAAGGCAGGTATGTGTGCAGGGAATTGAGACTTCCCAGCAAAGCATCGGGCGTGTGGGGATTTCCGGTGGGAGTTGAAGGGAGGTGACTGGAGAGCTGCTTGGGCTCAGAGCCCAGTAAGGTAAGTTAGGGCCAATATTACAGTTTTTGCTTTGTCTTAAAGGCAACCAGTGGTCACAAAAACTAAGCAGAGGTATGGACCAATCAAATGTGTGAATTTAAGACAGATGATCTGGTGGTACTGGGAGGAATGAAGAAGAAAAGCAAGGACATGCAAAAACCAATGAGACAATGGGGAGGTTGACACAATAATCCACCTAAGGCAGTGAAATTAAGGATGAAATTAAGGTTAGAGAGATACTTAGACTGCCTATCTAAAGGCAGTTCATAGTTCACAGTCACTACAGGGATAAATCAGTGATTGTGAATTGGTTTGAATATGATAGAAAAATTTCCAATTATATTAGGCCTTTGAGTCCACATATATGCATGCTACATAGTTACTGGGTGTCAATCAAGTGCAAAGAATAATACTAAGTTCAGACTCTGATTTAGAGAGTCAGAGAGACAGATATGGTGGCTCAGGGAAGCATCATGGAGAATCTACCTTAATAAGAATCACAGTGAAGGTGTCTCTCAGTGCTCTGATGCTGGTGTCAAAACGTTTAGTGGAAATATTATGGGCCTGTAATCATTCTGAACAGTTAGCTTCCTGTTAAAACACCAATCAAGCTACCATTTGAGAACTAAAACATTTGTAAAAACATAGACACGTGAGAAACTCCTGACACATATGAAAAAACATCTCTCTAATCTGACAAATTTAAAGTAAACAGTTTAGTCAAATGTCTCCAAAAATGTCTTGAGCTGAAGACAAAAATGGGAAATATCTTTCCCCAGCAAAAATTTACAGAGGAGTTTTTCTGTCTTTCAGTCTAGGGAAAGGAAACAAAATAGTTTCAATCAGAAAAGAGGGAAATGCTTGCAATAGTGTTTTGTTGTTTTGTTTTCAACCCAAAAACTGCTACTTAAAAGTCTTATTATGACTGTAATCCCAGCACTTTGGGAGGCCAAGGCAGGAGAATTACTTAAGCTCGGGAGTTGGAGACCAGCCTAGACAACACAGTTAGAACTCATCTCTGCTAAAAATTTCCAAAAAATTTAGCTGGATGTGGTGGTGCATGCCTTTAGTCCAGCTACTTGGAGGGCTGAGGCGGGAAGATCGCTTAAGCCTGGGAAGTTGAGGTTGCAGTGAATCATGATCATGCCACTGTACTCCAGCCTGGGTGACAGAGCAAGACCCTGTCTCAAAAAAAAAAAAAAAAAAAAAAAAAAAAGGACTTAGAGCATACAATGGAATATCATTCAGCCTTAAAAAGGAAGGAAACTGGTCAAGTGCGGTGGCTCATGCCTGTAATCCCAGCACTTTGGGAGGCCAAGGCAGGTGGATCACGAGGTCAAGAGATAAAGACAATCCTGGCCAACATAGTGAAACCCTGTCTCTACTAAATATACAAAAATTAGCTGAGCATGGTGGCAGACACCTGTCGTCCCAGCTACTCAGGAGGCTGAGGCAGGAGAATCACTTGAACCCAGGAAGCAGAGGTTGCAGTGAGCCGAGATCGTGCCAATGTACTCCAGCCTGGCAACAGAGTGAGGCTCTGTCTCAAAAAAAATAATAAAATAATAATAATAAAAAGGAAGGAAATTCTGACACATGTTGCAACATGGATGAACCTAGAAGACATTAAAGTAAAAATAAACCACTTACAAAAAGGACAAATACTGTATGATTTCACTTATGTACGATATCTAGAGTATTCAAAATTAGAGGCAGAAAGTAGACTGGTGGTTGCCAGGGGCTAGGGGGTAGGTAGGGAAGAAAAGGGAGCTAGTGTTCAACAGGTATAGAGTTTCAATTTTGCAAGATTTTAAAAAAGTTCTGGAGATAGATGATGGTGATGGTTGCACAGCAGTGTGAATGTCCTTAATGCCACTGAACTGCACACTTAAAAATGGCTAAGTGTCGGGCGTGGTGGCTTGCGCCTGTAGTCCCAGCACTTTGGGAGGCCAAGGCGAGCGGATCACTTGAGGTCGGAAGTTCGAGACCAGCCTGAACAACATGGAGAAACCCTATCTCTACTAAAAATACAAAATTAGACAGGCGTGGTGGCACATGCCTGTAATCCCAGCTACTCGGGAGGCTAAGGTGGGAGAATCACTTGAATCTGGGATGTGGAGCTTGTGGTGAGCCAAGATTGCGCCATCACACTCCAGCCTGGGCAACAAGAGTGAAACGCAGTTTCAAAAAAAAAAAAAGTTATGTATATTTTACCACATATTCTTCTTTTCCTGTAAGCCTCTTTCTGGTTAGGAATGTCAATAAAAATGGCAAAAAAAAAATAAAATAAAAGTTGCTTGTGAGGCTGTGATATCCTGATACTTAACAATCAACCACAAAATAATCAGAGGTGTAGTCAGTATCTAATGAGGTGAGTCAGAGAACAAATCTTTTTCCAGAAGCTTTCCATCTCAGGGATGCCTGCTGTGTTCATTCACCTCGTTTCTTGTCTGAAACACTCCTTCTACAGCTCTGAAAGATAACCTACTGCTTCCATAAAGACTACATCTAAATCTCGCTAACATTAAATAGTTCTGACTTTAATATCTTAGGACTCATTCTTTACTTTCATCACCTATTCCAAAGATTCCCAAAGAATAACATTTATTCCTTTTTTTTTCCCCCCATTATCTGGGCTCCTCTATTTTGCAGAAAAAGACAGAGAATATTACATCAAGTTACTTAAGAAGGCGCAATTATATATATATATATATATATATATATATATTTGAGATGGAGTCTCACACTGTTGCCTGGGCTGGAGTGCTGTAATACAATCTTGGCTCAGTACAATCTCTGCCTTCCGGGTTGAAGCGATACTCCTGCCTCAGCCTCCCGAGTAGCTGTGATTACAGGCGCACGCCACCATGCCTGCCTACTTTTTGGTATTTTGGTAGAGATGTGGTTTCACCATGTTGGCCAGGCTGGTCTCGAACTCCTGATCTTGTGATCCACCCGCCTTGGCCTCCTAAAGTGCTGGGATTACAGGTGTGAGCCACCACACCTGCCCAATGATATCATTTTTATATTTTGTTTTTATTAGAAAGAATGAGTTCAAGCCACATACTTATTCATAACAGAGGCTTCCTAACTACAGCCAGAGGTAAGGTATACTTTTTTTTTTTTTTAAGAGACAGAGTCTTGCTCTGTTACCTAGGCTGGAGTGCAGTGGTGCCATCATAGCTTATCACAGCCTAGACCTCCTGGGTTCAAGCAAGCCTCTCAAGTAGCTGAGATTACAGATACACACCATCATGACCAACTATTTTTTTTTTCTTTTTTGAGATGGAGTTTCACTCTTGTAGCCCAGGCTGGAGTGCAATGGCATGATCTCAGCTCACTGCAACCTCCGCCTCCCAGGTTCAAGTGATTCTCCTGTCTCAGCCTCCTGAGTAGCTGGGATTACAGGTACTCGCCACCATGCCCAGCTAATTTTTGTATTTTTAGTAGAGAAGGGGTTTCACCATCTTGGTCAGGTTGGTCTTGAATGCCTGACCTCATATGATCTGCCCGTCTCAGCCTCCCAAAAAGTTAGGATTACAGGCGTGAGCCACCATGCCCGGCAGCATGTCCAGCTAGTTTTTAAAATTTTTTTCTAGAGACAGGGTCTCACTATATTTCCCAGGCTGGTCTCGAACTCATGGGTTTAAGAGAGTCTCCCACCTCAGCCTCCCAAAGTGCTGGGATTACAGGCATGAGCCACTGCACCCAGCCAAGGTGCACATCTGATACATCTTCCAGATGCATAGCAAAATATTTAGAAAGATGATTCTAAGGTGTTTCAAGAATGGGGATTCCAAAAGAGATCAAATTAAGCTCAGGACACTCGTTACCACTTAGACATATTCAACAATGAGGGAAAACCCATACTGTATGCCTTCCATGAAAATATCCTAGATGTCAACTGCTGGAATTCTCTCACCTCCCCCATGTTCCTACTCAACTCACTTTGATTTCTACAACAGCATTCACTGCCCTCTGCCTTGTATTTATGGCTATTTCTCTATGTGTCTGTTGAATCAACTGGACTATAAATGCTGGAGGAGGACTGGGTCTTGGCAATCTTTGTATCTGTCCTGGCAGATACAAAAGTATCTGCCCATGTGCCTTGCACATGAGATGCTAAATATCCTTAATTTACTTCAGTCAACAGGAAACTCAACATCCACCACAAAATATTAAGATTTATGGAAAAAGGCCTGAGTGCACCAAATTATCTAGGCACTAGGGATGTAACAATGGAATGAATAAACCCTTGCCACTTTCAGCATCTAGTTGTAAGACTGAATTAGTATTAAGAAGACTTACAGCTATGCGATCTTGAGGAAGATACTTAACCTCTCTATGCCTCAGTTTTCTCTTCTGAAATGGACATAACAATACGTATCTCACAGATTTTCTAGGTAGGTAAAGTGCTTAGCTATTATTACTGTTATTGAATTTTACTGAATTAAAAATCAATCATCATAATGCCTCTTTTATGAATTCTAGTAACAGAAAATGACGGTTTCGATTACAACTTTTTGTAACAGCAGGTTTGCTCCGTTCCTCTGCTTGGGGACTTGTGAGCAAGAAGCAACTTTTATAAGACAGTTACGCACCACAGTCATGCTGGGAGGAAAGTGATAACTGAAAAATGGAAATAGAAGGAAAGCAACGGCCATCACCATAGAAGTCATTGCCCAGGAGGAAAAAGCTAATGGAACAAAGAGCTTTCAAGTCAAGAAAACTTCTGTTAAGGTGGTGTCTACAGTGAATGGCTGGAAGACCATCCCAGGAGCCCCTCAAGTGCAGGTCCATGCCAACTGCTTCTGGCTGCACCCAAACTTATCTACTGTCAGTGATGGAAAAACAACAAGGCATGTGTCTGGGAAAAATGGGCTGTTGTCAGAGAACAGAAAGCCTTTTATTGAAACTTTTGATACTCAGGAGCAAACACACCACCACAGAAAATTACCCCGAGCCATCGTTTACAAAGCTTGGCATCCATTCAACAAAAGATGAAGAAATCCTAAACTGCCAGGCCAGATACTCCTCCTCCCAAAGCAGTTAAGAAACAGGGGCCAGATGAGACCATCCACTCATCTGGATTTCTAAAGCCACTAGTGGAAATAACTGCCAGATGCTTAGACATGAAAAGCTGAATTCATAGTCCTTTACCTGGAATTAGCCAGGCCTCCTGCCAAAGGCTTCTCTTAAAGGCGCCTTCTTTCAAGATTGGTAAGGAAGGGAGAACTGGAATCCTGTTCATATCCTATAGGAGTACATTAATTCAACAAGTCTTTGCAGAATGTCTACTTCTACGCAGCCCACAAGCCCAAATTGCTTTCCCATGTTATTTTTATGTTGTAAAGAAAGAAAATGTTGTGTTCTCAACTATAACATGGTAGATTTAAACATAGTGTTGATGGAAATCCACGCAAACACCAAATTCCAGTTATCCCAGATCTGGTCTTCTATATATCTAGAGCCTTAAAACTGAGAATTACACACAGCCTTTTAAAGAGATGTTTACAAAAAGTTTGTAAAGACATGGGAGACTTTATATAAGTGGAAAAGATACAAAATTATATATGTGGAAAAAAATTATGTGTGTGGTATGATCTCAACCAGTTTAAAATGCATGGCAAAAGGACTGAAAGTAAATATTTTTTAAAAAGTTAACAATGATTGTCCCAGGGTGATTAAATTATCAGTGCTTTTTAGCTTTTTACTTTTAGTGTTTCTACAAACTAGTTATTACTTTTATAATCAGAAAAAATATTGTTTTTTTTTTTTTTTTTTTTTTTTTTTTTTTTTTTTTGAGATGGATTTCACTCTGTCACCCAGGCTAGAGTGCAGTGGCATTATCTTGGCTCACTGCAACCTCTGCTTCCCGGGTTCAAGTGATTCTTCTGCCTCAGCCTCCCTAGTGGCTGGGATTACAGGCACCTGCCACCACGCCCAGCTAATGTTTGTATTTATATAGAGACAGGGTTTCACTATGTTGGCCAGGCTGGTCTTAAACTCCTGACCTCAGGTGATCTGCCCACCTTGGCCTCCCCACAAAGTGCTGGGATTATAGGCGTGAACCATCGCATCCAGTGAGAAAAAATAATGTTTTAAGAAAATAAAATGATGTTCTACTCCCCTACATTATTGATGTCTTTCCATAAGGTCTGATTTGGTTTGAAACACCTCTATACTAGAAATCATACGCAGCTTTCATTCGCATGTCATTTTATTTCCTTTTCCAAGTCATAAGAATGTTCTAAGAACATCAGACATAAAATGAGTCATGACAGTAATTCGAAAGACACCACCCATATAGAATATTCCTTGCCGTTTATCATCACCTTTTACTTAGTTTTTTACAGTTCATATCTTCAGTGACTAAGTAGATGATGTAATTTCCAATTCATGCTGTTCCAAATAAAGTATTGAGACACTGTATCAAATGTTTTTAAACTCAAAAACATATTTCCTGCTCTTTTCATTAAACCCATGAATTCTTTATTCATACATCTATCTATAAGGGACTGAAAAAAAGAGTTAACTTCACTTTGTAACTGTTTTTTTTCTTCTACATTCAAGGATAATGCTTATAGATTCCTCATTTCCCAGTATCTGAAGACATACTGATTTAAAGGGTGTGATCTATTTGCATAGGATCCACAGCTTAATTGTTCAGTTTTCTAGTAGTTCTCCAGTCCTTCACAAGTAAAAATTCTTTTGAAACACAAATCAAAGTAATTACAGTTTCTCAAACGGGAGAAAAAACAAGTGTGATGAAAACCAGGCTCCCCAAATTTTGAGGTTCATTTTTTTTCTCTGCTACTCTTAGAACTACTTAAGTATATCATAATTTAAAAATTATATGGATTTCACAGATACTTCCATTTCTTAGCTATTTGACAAACATCTCCACTTAACATGAACATACTTTGATTGATTTTGCTGACTTAGAAAACCAAGACTGACCCTTTTTTTTTTTTTTTTATGGGATTTCAGTTTGAGGTGGGGACAGATTCATTCAATGCAATTAAGATTAATCCTTCTGTAGAGTAATTTCTGGTCTGGTGAAGCAAAAGGTCAATATAGTCTGTATTTGGCTGTCATTCAGATTCATTCTTCCTTTCATTCATTTTAACTTCAGTTTAATAGCAAGTCTTGGGAGGAACAGGAGTCTTAAGATTCTAAGTTCTCTTTTAAGGTGCCTGAGCTTTAGGCAAATTAAATCCTCATTATCTGAATAAATGGTAAGTCTTTCATTATTCATTTTGCATGTTCTCATCTTCCTTTACTAAAATATTTCCCCATTATTTTCTGCTTTCCCTGTAATACATACAAAAGCACCAAACCACACAAAATGCAGAAGAAAACCCTCATTTAAAAAACAAAACAAAACATGAAATCACCTATTTTAATCACATGCTTCTTAAATGGTGCTTTTTGGTTATTTGATATTTTTTAAGAGGGTTATTTTGGGTTTGGTTTTGTTTTGTTTTTTAGAAAGAGTAGAAAAGGCAATATGCACAGTAAAATATCCCGATCGATACGTTTTTCTGGTCTTGAGAAATTCCTTGTCCTTTTCTATTACAATGGAGAATGTTCATTTCAATGTTCTCCACTTATGAGTTCCAGGGAGCAGCAATTCTTCTTTGTGCCTTCCACAAAGACCTGCTATAGGCTCCGCACAGAGAAAACACAATACAGATTCATGGAACATGGTGACAAAGGAGGACAAAGACCAGGAACGGTACTGTTGGAACTGACAACACATTCGCTACCCTTGAGATATTACATTTAATCTAGTTCAGGCATACAGGTTTCGGTTGGTTATCTACCCAAATTTATAGGGACTTTCAGTAAAAGATTTCCACATATTCACACCCCCATAGGACAACGAAGTTTATCGACCCTCAGTATTGGCTACTTCTCCATTATTTCCAACCTGATCACCATGCTTCCAGTTAAATGGGCCTCCCTGCTGGGTACAGTGGCTCATGCCTGTAATTCTAGCATTTTGGGAAGCCAAGGCAAGAGGATCACTTGCGCCAGGAGTTTCAGACCAGCCTGGACAACGTGGCAAAAACTCATCTCTACAAAAAAATTAAGAATTAGCTGGGCATGGTGGTATGCACCTGTAGTCCCAGCTACACAGGAGGCTGAGGCAGAAGGATTGCTTAAGCCTGGGAAGTCAAGGCTGCAATGAGCCATGATCATATCACTCTAGCCTGGAAAACACAGCAAGACCCTATCTCAATCAATCAATCAATGGGGCTCCTCTTTCTCAGTCACCAGAGATACCAGAAAACAGTAAACTGTCAAACCCTACATAATATATTTCCTCATGGACTCCATTTACTTGTCTCTCTCTGCTGCAATGACCAGTTTCTCCACCACTCCTCATTTCTAATTTCTTAACCATCTTCACTGCCTTATGTCATCATCCCCTAGGATATCCCTACATTTCTAGCCACTCAATTTCATGCCAAGATGATCAACTCACAATCTTCAAATGATACAGAGATGGACTACAGAAAAGTCAGGGTTGGGCTATGCACAAACATACTGCTGCTCTATGGCCCCATAGAACCAATTTTATTACTTGGAAACAGTGATCACTCCCTGACCTAGCTGTATCTCTTTCAGCTTCTCATTAATTTTCTCAAGACTCCTTTCATCTCTTATCTAGACCAGTTTTCTCCTCTCCTGTCAAATGACCTATGAGTGAAGGTCACAGAAACCTAGAGTTGTTTGAACTCTTGAGTACTGCATACAAAAATTATACCAAAATGTCAGAGATCCTATAACCCTTCACTGGAAAGTTCAGCAAGGTTGTCCATGAATTATAGTCTGCTCACCTCTACTGCAAATTGATATCATGACAGGTATTGCTCAGGCAGATTATTTCCATGTGTGGGCATAAAGTTACCAGCTTCACAATGTTTCAACCTCTTCTGAATTGAAAAAACAACAGTACTGTATGTCTACTTTCTCTGCTTCTAACAATGCCTGAATGTAAAGGGAGTAACAGGGTTTGAAGCAAAAGAAATTAAATATGCAATTAGACATGTAAAATATACAAGGCATCTTGCTGTTCCAATGCAGTAACTAGACAATACTAGGCACTGCATCAAGAGGACAATTTTGGACCACTCTAGGATCTAAAAATATTGACACTTTTTACATCATTACTCCATTTGTTATCAACTTTGTGAATAATCTAGAAAAGGTACCCAAGAAGTTCCAGAAAAGCTACTTCTAGTAGAGAGAAAATGAGAACTCAACTAAGAATTCAAAATAAAAAGAACAGACTGAGCAGATGCTACCAAAATAAATGGAGCAAAACATATTAAAGTCACTGGTGGGTGAAAATTCTTAGCAAGTGAAAGAAAAAAAAGAAAATGAGGCCGTAAATCCATCTTCAGCATTTCTACCTTCCTCATTTTAAATGAACAAAACAGAAATACAACTTATAAGTGTATTTAGAAGAACTTTCTGCCTTCACTTTACCAAATCATGCCTATTTGATTCCTAAGAGTTCAAGGATAACTTTAATTGAGGTGACACTTCTGAATCACAGGGCATTCCTAAAATGGCTTGAGAATGGCCTTTCAATAAAGAAGTGTCTTTTAGAGGCAATTTCAGCACACTTTTATTTTGTGAATTGTTCACTTTATAGACCAGGTTTAGAGAGAAAAATATCTATTAGAGGTGTAAGTATAGCTTATTGTGATGTTTCCATTTGTTTCTACAGCATTTATGGCTATACATTTATTTGGGATCTAGCCTCCAACATTAAGAGCCTGAGCTGGGAATAAGGCTGTCACCCTATAGCTTTTAAATAGCCTCCAATGCCACAGAAAAGTACAAAACAGGCTGCTGATTGACTGATCTCTGTGATCTAAATTCTTTAAATATAAGAAAAGACATACCACCATGCAGTCAAAGTAAGCTAGACAGCTTCTTTTAAAGTTGCCAGTTTTTATATAGCATTAAACTCACTCCATCCCACTGAAACCCAGTTGGCTAGAATATCATTTTACAACTAGTGAGAATATCAGAGAGAAAAAGAAAGCTATGTACAAAGACATGATAATTTTAATGGCCACTCAAATTTTTAAAACCTTGGATTTCAGGAATCAAATGTATCTGTATGCTTCAAGATATAAATATTATGAAAACAATTATTAATACAAGTAAAGAACAAAAGAGGGTCACAACTAAATACTTAGACTTTAGTACACACCACTAAAGGCTACCAGCTGAATTATTATTATTATTTTTGAGAAGGAGTCTCACTCTGTCACCAGGCTGGTGTGCAGTGCGCAATCTCGGCTCACTGCAACCTCTGCCCCCTGGGATCAGGCGATTCTCCTGCCTCATCCTTCCAAGTAGCTGGGGCTACAGGCACACACCACCATGCCCAGCTAATTCTTCTTTTTTTTTTTTTTAGTGGAGATGGGGTTTCACTGAGTCACTGAGTTGGCCAGGATGGTCTCGATCTCTTGACCTCCTGATTCACCTGCCTTGGTCTCCCAAAGTTCTGGTATTACAGGCGTGAGCCACCTCGCCCAGCCCAAATGAATTATTAAATAAGTAAACAATTCAGCAAATAATTTGTAAAGAATGGACTTTCATTTTCTACCCCTAAAGAATTCCAGAGTAGAAGGTGAAGAGAACAAAAAAATTGATCAGAAAACTAGCGTTATCCACTACGTAAGATGAATCAGATAACATCACTTAGAATTATTAACAACAGTTGTACAAAAGAGGAATTCATCTTTTTCAAAAGAACGGTTTTAAATCTACTCTCCAATAAACCTTTGACTATAGATTTAGGTAAGTGGATGAGGTGACATGAAAAGCAGCAGTCCTGGTCACCATTAAACCTCTGAAACCAAGTAACTACCTAGGTACTCCACTCATTTTCTTTGGGGCTATGGGAACAGTGGGGCTGTATTCCTCCTTTAAGCAATTTGTAGTCTCTTGAGATTACATAACTGATCAGCTAGTTAATGGTGATTCTAAGACTGTTTCCCAACTCATCATTCCAAGATGAGAATAAAAATTTCCTTCTTCCTTAGTGACTGGCAACATGAACACCAACTCTAACTGCAGTGAGATACCACTTCATACTCATTAGGGTGGCTACAAGCAAAACAAAACAAAGAAACAGAAAATAACAAGTGTTGGTGAGGACACGGAGAACTCTTGTGCATGGCTGATGGGAATGTAAAACAATGCAGCCACTGTAGAAAACAGTAGGGCAATTACCCAAAAAATTAAAATTGGAGTTTCCATATGATCCAGCCATTCTACTTCTGGAGATATATCTAAAAAAATTGAAAGCAAGGACTCAAACAAGTATTGGTATGCCAATGTACATTGTAGCATTATTCACAATAGCCAAAAGATGGAAAAAAGCTGAAATGTCCAACCACAAATGAACTGATAAACAAAATGGATTATATCCATAGAATAAAATAATACCTCAGTCTTGGAAAGAAATTCTGATATGTGCCAAAACATGGAAGAACTTTGAAGACATCATGCTAAGTGAACTAAGTCAGTCATAAAAGGACAAATATCCCATGATTCCACATATGTGAAGTACCTAGTCAAATTCATAGAGACAGAAAGTAGAATGGTGGCTGCCAGGGATCAGGAGTAGAAGGCATGGGAGATTAGTGTTTAATGGGTATGGAGTTTCATTTTTGCAAGATGAAAAAGTTCTGGAGATGGATAGTGATGATGGTTGCACAAATAAGTGAATGTACTTAACAGCACTGAACTACACACTTGAAAATGGTTAAGGTGGCTAGGTACAGTGGCTCATGCCTTTAATTCCAACACTTTGGGAGGCTGAGGTGAGAGAATCCTTTGAGGCCAGGAGTTCAAAACCAGTCTGGGGGGAACATAGTAAGACCCTGTCTCTACAAAAGAAAAAAAAAAAAAAAAACTCAGCCAGACATGGTGGCTCATGCCTGTACTCCCAGCTGCTCAGAAGGCTGAAGCAGGAGGACCACTTGAGCCCAGGAGGTCAAGGCTACAGTGAGCTATAATCACACTACTGCATTCCAGCCTGGGTGACAGAGTGACACTCTGTCTCAAAAAACAAAACAAACCATAAAATGGCAAAGGTGATACATTTTATGATGTTATATTTTACAACAATAAAAAACCAATTCTACACATCTGGAAGAATGTATATAACTTTTAACGTGATTTCCACCAGGAAGTAAAGTTAAGCGTGTAGGATTCAGAAAGTAGATTTCTTTTTTTTTTTTTTTTGAAATGGAGTCTCGCTCTGTTGCCCAGGATGGAGTCCAGCAGTGCGATCTCAGCTCACTGCAACCTCCACCTCCCGGGTTCAAGCAATTCTCCTGCCTCAGCCTCCTGAGTAGCTAGGATTACAGGTGCGTGCCATCACGGCCAGCTAATTTTTGTATTTTTAATAGAGACAGGGTTTCACCATGTTGGTCAGGCTGGTCTTGAACTCCTGACCTCATGATCCACCTGCCTCAGCCTCCCAAAGTGCTGGAATTACAGGCTTGAGCCACCGCGTCCGGTCCTTAAATCGATCTTTAACCTAGAAATTCCTCTTTTAAAAATTCACCTTAAGAAAATAATCAGAAACGAAACAACACTGCATATACAAGAATGCTGTTTATAATGTTAAAAATGGGGGGAGCAACTTAAATAGTTATCCTTGGGAGATTGTTTCAACAAATGGTGCTGCATCTCTACAATGGATGGAGATCCTAGGGATATCATGAGGCTACCTGACAGAAAAAGGGGTCTCATAGTACGTTATGTTTTTAAAAACAGGCAACATTTGATATGACTACATTATTTAATGAAGAGTAATGTGTGTACTGCATGCATATTCAGGCTCAAAAAAAGGTCTGGAAGGGGCCAGGAGTGGCAGCTCAAGCATGTAATCTCAGCACTTTGGGAGGCTGAGGTGGGTGGATCATCTGAACTTAAGAGTTCGAGACCAGCATGGCTAACATGGTGAAGTCCCATTTCTACTAAAAATATAAAAATTAGCCAGGGGTGGTGGCGGGCAACTGCAGTCCCAGCTACTCAGGAGGCTGAGGCAGGAGAATCGCTAGAACCTGGGAGGCAGAGGTTGCAGTGAGCCAAGATCACGCCACTGCACTCCAGCCTGGGCAACAGGGTGAGACCCTGTCTCAAAAAAAAAAAAAGTCTAGAAGGATACATATAAAATGTTAACTATGGTTGTTCCTGAATGATAGGATTGAGGGTGATTTCTTCTTCTTTTTTTTTTTTTTTTTTTTTATACAGGGTCTCGCTCTGTTGCCCAGGCTGGAGTACAGTGATGTGATCTCAGCTCACTGCAGCCTCAACCTCCCAGGCTCAGGCAATCCTCCCACCTCAGCCTCCCAAGTAACTGGGACTACAGGTGTGTGTGCCACCACACACAGCTAATTTTTATATTTTTCATAGAGATGGGGTTTTGCCATGTTGCCCAGGCTAGTCGCAAACTCCTGACCTCAAGTGATCCACTTACCTCAGCCTCCTAAAGTGCTGGGATTACAAGCATGAGCCACTGCATCCAGCTGAGGGTGATTTCTATTTATTTCTTTGTATTCTTCAACTTTGAATTATTATTATTAATGCAAAGAGCTTTTGTAATGGGAGAAGTAATGGAGCTATTTCCATTTTGAGACACAAATAAGCAAAGGGTTAAGGGAACATTCATCAGTGTAACAAGTAGCTCAGACTTCACAGAGCCAAGGCAGAACCTGTCAGGCCCCCTAGGGGCTTCTTTTCCTCTCCCATCTCCAGGCCCTAGCTGCTGAGACTTTTCCATATTTTTCACATCTTACAATCATTCATGCTTTCACTCATTTCCCCAAGGAAGAGCCACCATCTTAATTTTGCCTATAAATATCTCATTCAGATTTCTACTGATCAGAACTCAGAACAAAGACATCGAGCAATAAGATCAGCAAACATAAGATATCTTTCCCTATGAAAATTCTCTCAAGTCATTGTCGATGAATATATTTTTATTCTAGCCAACCCCTAACTGCACTCTCCTCATATATCTGCATCTGTCCTCCTTTCTAGGCAAGCAACAGATGCCATTAAAAAAAACCTTTCAAGAAGTTCCCCTACTCTTAAAATATGTTAAAACAATGTGTTTCCTTTTCGCCATGCTATTTTTGGTTTTTTTTGTAATTTTGAAGATAGTATAAGTTAAAGCCAACAGAAAAAGACATAAAGGGACATATTTTATAGACCTCATCAATTCCCCCCTTAAAAATTTTTTTCGATGAGAGACAGGGATATAGAAGACATATGACACACTGTAAGCCTTACTTATCCTGTGGTTTAGGGAATTTTGTGTTTGGAAAATGACAGACTTCTGCTTTTAGGTAGACAAATATGAACAATTCACAGAAAAAAACAAGCCTACTTATTACTAACAAACTTTTAGAAAATCAAAATAATTTAGTGTCTTTATTTTTCTCTATACATGAGTACATACCTACAAATGCCCAGCACTATAAAACTAGCCAAATATCTTTACCTGTATCATAAAAAAGCAGTTCAATAGCACCCAGAAGTCACCACTCACAGCTTCTCCACTCACAAGGAAAACTCGAAAAGTCCGTGCCCCTAAAGAGTGAAATGCCCCACAGCTGGCTTGCTCTGCATGGACATACCCTTCTCTGCTAAGCTAACCTGAAAAGCAAGCTGGATTTGTTTACTGAACAAACATCTGTAATTGCTAAACATCTCTGTGACACGGTGTAACAGTTACTGCTTGTGCAAATTGCCCATCTAAGTTTCTCTCTGCACTATGAGCACATGAAAACCCAAGACACAGAGAGATTAGAAACATCTGGGAAAATTAATGGCCAAATTGACCAAAGTGGGAGGGATTAAAACAGCTAAATAGCTCCAGAGTAACATTCAGCTTTAGCAAATAATCTGCATACTCAGTAGGTTCCCCCTTAGCTTATCCATAGCTCCCCTCCGTGGGATCCCAGCTGGCACACACAATGTTTCAGCCCACTAATGCAAACCCATTACCAGTCCTGACACAAAATGTTATATACAGTTAAGATACTAGTTAAGGGGACTTATTACAAGTCTAAAAGCAAGAAAGAAAAGAAAGAGAAAGAGAGAGAGAGAAAGAAAGAGGGAAAGAAAGAAATACCTCTTCTCCCATCATGCAGCCAGCCTCCTCTCTTCAGTTTGAAAAGGTCCCAGAACACCCCTGGAATCCTCCCACTTCCTTCCAACAGCACAGAGCCTGAGGACCCAGCCTAACCCTGAGTCATACTTGGGACCAAATGAGGAATGGGGAGAACAAAGCTCGCATTTGTTTATGGTTCAGGAAGCCAGCACCGATTCATGGCTTGGGTGGCTTCGAAAGAAGTCCTCCTCCCTCTCCTGCGTTGCTGCTGAAATTTAGGCTCCCTCCTGGGGCCCCCAGGTGTGACCAATCCGGCAAGAAACACACTGAGGGAGTGTTTATTTGACAAGACCTAGTGACCACTTCTGTCTAAAAATGCCAGAGAAGAAATAAAAAGCCCACTATCTTTCAACAGATCATATGGCTAGAGAGTGAGAGATATCTAGAATATAGTCTGTATATGATATATTAATCATGAACATGCCTATATTTCAAAGAAATACAATTAGATGCACTACACAAGAATTACTCATAAACGCACACACACGCACACACACACGAAGGAAAAATAGCCGTGGCTTTATGTAAATACTTCCCCTAGGAAAAATACAGCAAGATTGCTGTGGTGTCATCAGGAGTATCCTAACAGGTTCGAATGAAATATTTAAATCACGATCTTGTTCTTTCCCCTCAAAGGGACACCATTTTAATCACTTCAATGAATCTAGAGCCCAGTGGTTAAGAGTTCAAAACTCTGGAGCCAGAGTATTTGAGATCAAAATCCCAGTTGAGCTACTTCCTATCTTTGTGATCCTGAACAACTTATTAAACCTTCGTTCATCTCAGTTTCCTTATCTATAAAATGGGGATAATGGCACCAACTTATAGGGCTGTCTGGAAGATTAAATAATATATGTAAATTACTTACAGAAGTTATTGGCACATAGTAAATATCTTATTAGCCACAATTACAAGTTCAGGACAATTTCACAAATCAGGATGCCAAGTAAACAGTATCCTCATCTTACCACATTTCTCATATACTTAGACTTTGATGACCTGTTTCAATTAACTATGGTTAATATTTAAATGTTTAATTAAACTAATTTAAAGACCATTTGCTTACTATTTATTAACTGCCTGCACTGTATCCAACTCTGTAAGGGGCTTTAAATAAGATGCTTTCCCAGTCCTCAAGAAATTTACAATCTCCTTGAGTAAATAAGACATAAATCTGTTCACTTATCACACATGCACACAAATATAGGTGATGTCGCTAGGTGGCAAATGACAAATATAATACAAGTGCTACAGAATTAACATTTGGAATTCAGAGGACAGACAAAAAAATCATCTTATCGAAATCCAACTAGGATGGAGAGAATAAACCTCCTGTGTGGAAGGATTCTAAATTATTTCTTTACATATTCCTCCCTCAAGGAGGTAGAGTGAAACTCCCTACTCTAAGTGGGAGGAGCACAGAGTACCCTTTTTCCAGAGTCAAGTATGGAAAGAGGAGAAAAACCGTAACATTCTAGTGGAGAAACCTAACACCTAAGTCAGCCAAGGTGACTAAGGTTAAGGTTAACATCTATAGCGATAAATAGAGACTTAATGTGATATAATGAGAACACTTCACCTCTGTGTACTTCCAAAAACCCACAACTCCAATCCACTCATGAGAAAAACTTCAGACAAATGCCTATTTAAGGACATTCTACAAAACTCAAAATTGCCAAGGTTATCAAAAGTAAAGTCTGGGAAACCGTTAAAGCCTAACAAGACGAGAAAACTAAATGTATTCTGGATGGGATCCTGGAACAGAAAAAGGGCACTGGATAAAAACTAAGGACATTGGAATAAAGCATGGATATTAGTCAATAATGATAATAGGGGCCAGGTGCAGTGGCTCACACCTGTAATCCCAGCATTTTGGGAGGCCAAGGTGGGTGGATTACTTGAGGTCAGGAGTTCGAGACCAGCCTGGCCAACATGGTGAAACCCCAACTCTACTAAAAATACAAAACTTAGCCAGGCGTGGTAGCGGGTGCCTGTAACCCAGCTACTTGGGAGGCAGAGGTTGCAATGAGCTGAGATTATGCCACTGCACTCCAGCCAGGGCAACAGAATGAGACTAATCTCAGAAAAAAAATGATAATAGGAAATGTACCATGTTAATGCAAGATGTTAACAAGAGAGGAAGCTGGATGTGATGTATGTGGGAACTCTATTATCTTCACACCTTTTCCATAAATCTAAAACTACTCTAAAATTAGAATTTGATTTAAAAACTAATTAGAAAGATAAATCTACTGAATGTGTATGTATATATGAACATGTATGTGTGATTTATAGTTATACATGTTTATGCCCATGTGTATATGTATGTAAATCTATTTAACAAGGCCTTCTCAATTTAATTTTTTAAAATTGTCTCTATCTTCTTAGCCTATCTATTAATGAAGATAGTAGAATGCTGACTCCTGGCTTTTTCATTCCCAAAATACACAAAAGAATTTTCTTTGAAAGGAAACTTGGCTCTTTTGTCAATGTTGCTGCCAACCCAGGCAACGGCGATCCAGCTTAAAGAGTGTGCATGAGGTGGGCCCATCTGCCCCTTTCCAAGAGCTACTAGAGTTCCTGGTGCCTGGCCAATTAGTCATCAACCACGGAGCCCCAGGACTGGCAAGTCTCCCAGCTACTTCCTCTCCCATCTCCAGTCCACATTCCTCAGCACCTCCTCAGTTATCTCTCTAAAGTATAAATCTGATCACGCTGCTGCCCAGCTGAACTCCTTCACCAACTTGCCAGCCCACCCAGAAGAAGGGCAGCTTGTGAGAGGGCTGGCAGAGCCCTACAGGAAGACATACCCCCTCCCCTTCAGCTGCCCACCTCCTCCACCACCACCACCACCACCACCACCACCGCCATGGCTCCTGCACCCCAGCCCAACCCACCTCTTCCTTCAACATACTTATGCTAACTCTCCTTGTCCACACTCACACTGCTAGTACCACGAATTCCCAACATCTTTTAACACCTTGCTCAAATATCACTTTCCTTAAAAAGAGATCCAGGATACCCCATCCCTTCCTTCTCGACCTGGAGAAAAGTTAGTAGTTTCTTCCTTTCTATTCTCATTGATGCTTTGGATATGCCTCTGCTACTCTTTCCCCTTACATTATAATGACTTTTATACATACCCCCTTCTCTCTAATACAGGGACAATCCAAAGCATTAAATGAGAAGCCTGTATATGACAGCTGATTCAAGGTGTGACTTGGGGCAGGAGGTGTTAATTCCATTCCAACTAACCACATCAGACCACTTCACCCCAAATAAATAATCTGTCAGGTAAAAAAAAAACCAAAAACTGCACTTACTATGCAAATACATCTAGACATGCCATTTAGCCAATTCCTTTCCCAATGGATTGCTACCCCTTAGTTCATTTACATATAAATCCCAGAGCTATCACTGCTGATCCACAAAAGGCATTCAATAAAGCTTCACACTGCTGATCCATAAAAGGCATTCAATAAAGTTTCAGTGAATGAATGAGTAAGTGGGTGAATTAATAAACAAGTGGAAGAGTGAATCTTAGCTAGACCACAAGCAGATCCCAAATAGAATTGGATTAGCAAAAAACATTATCTTCATTCATCCCATCCACAAATATTTACTGAGGGCCACCTATCGTTTAACAACTATTTTCATGAATTGTAAATATAATGGTGACTAACACACACAAGGTCCCAAATTATGGCACTTACTTTCTAGTGGCTGACATTTAAGACTTGGTGATGTGAAACAAACAGCTAACACGGATGTAGCAAAATTCAATTCTACTTTTTGGAGTTCGAAATTTTCCGTAACAAAAAATTAAAGAGGCCAGGCACAGTGGCTCATGCCTATAATCGAAGCACTTTGGGAGGCCAAGGCAGGTGGATCACCTGAGATCAGGAGTTTAAGACCAGCCTGGCCAACATAGTGAAACCTGGTATCTACTAAAAATATAAAAATTAGCTGGGTATGGTGGCACACACCTATAATCCCAGCTATTTGGGAGGTTGAGGCAGGAGAATCACTTGAACCCGGGAGGCAGAGGTTACAGTGAGCCGAGATCACGCCACTGCACTCCAGCCTGGGTGACAGAGCAAGGCCCTACCTCAAAAAAAAAAAAAAAAAAAAAAAATTAAAGAAATAACCTTGGAAAATGTGCTGTCATTTATAGGCACTCTTTCTACTCTAATAACAATAAAAACAATAATAATAATAACGGTAATCAAGTGATTATTATGTGCCAGGCACTTCTCTAACCATTACATATTGCTTAATCCTTACAACAACCCTTTGTGATAGAGTCTCTTGTTACTCAAATTTTACAGATGAGGAATGAAAAGCACTAAGTGGTTAAGTAGCTTGTCCCAGGAAGAGGCAGAGCTGAGATGTGAACCTGGGCTACCTGTCCTCCATGTCCACTATACTTTTTTTTTTTTTTTAGATGGAGTTGCCCAGGCTAGACTGCGGTGGTGTGATCTTGGCTCACTGCAACCTCCGTCCGCCTGCCAGGTTCAAGCAATTCTCCTGCCTCAGCCTCCTGAGTAGCTGGGACTACAGGCATGTGCCACCACATCCGGATTTCTAGTATTTTTAGTAAAGACGGGGTTTCACCGTATTAGCCAGGATGGTCTCAATCTCCTGTCCTTGTGATCTGCCCGCCTTGGCCTCCCAAAGTGCTGGGATTACAGGTGTGAGCCACCGTGCCCAGCCAACCACTATACTCTTTTTTTTTTTTTTTTTTTTGAGACAGAGTTTCGCTCTTGTTACCCAGGCTGGAGTGCAATGGCCCGATCTCAGCTCACCGCAACCTCCGCCTCCTGGGTTCAGGCAATTCTCCTGCCTCAGCCTCCTGAGTAGCTGAGATTACAGGCACGTGCCACCATGCCCAGCTAATTTTTTTGTATTTTTAGTAGAGTCGGGGGTTTCACCATGTTGACCAGGATGGTCTTGATCTCTTGACCTCGTGATCCACCCACCTCGCCTCCCAAAGTGCTGGGATTACAGGCTTGAGCCACCACGCCCGGCCCACTATACTCTTAAAAATACAATTTGAAAACCTTCTGGGAATATGATTCTTGGTGACAGTCTGGCTGCAACTAAATATTTCTTAGAAACTACACTAGGCTGAATGTTTTAGAAAGTTCATGTTAAACATACATAAAACAGAAAGCAGCACCCAACATGGTAATGAATAATCCTGTAATAGTGGTTCACTGTTTCTGTTTCCCTTTCCCTACTAACTCCCCTCTTCCTTCCTTATTTTTTCCAGATCAGAAAACAAAATAGAGACACTCTGGGGAGAGAGAAGCCAAAAAGTCTGAAAATCTCAAACACTTCATTCAACCCAAGGAACCAGTGGGCATCTTAACACCATCTGTCATTTAGAACCACAGGTTTTCCAAGAACTCAAGAGACACAATCTTATTTTTCAACCAAAATGAGGGACAGTCAATACTCTAGGTCTCAGATAATCACAACAAGGTTTTGATTCTTGTATTTAATTAGTCAAAGAGTATATCTCATTAGCTTTTGGAGGTCTCCAGAGCTTATTTCTAGTCTTCAAAGGATTAGGACATAGATCTCTCATTTTTAAGGAACTAAGATTATCACTTTATTGTCACATTTTAATTTCATATGAGTATACAGCTTAATAAGTTTTTATTAGAATGGATAAAAAGACTACCTGGGTGGGGGCTGGGTGGGAGGTGGGGATGATTAACGGGTACAAAAAAACCCAGAATGAATGAATAAGACCTACTGTTTGGTAGCACAACTGGGTTACTACAGTCAATAATAACTTAATTGTACAATTTAAAATAACTTAAAGTGTATAATTTTATTGTTTATAATTCAAAGGAAAAATGCTTGAGGGGATGGATACCCTATTCTCCATAAAGTGCTTATTTCCCAGTGCATGCCTGTATCAAAATATTTCATATACCCCATAAATACACATACCTATTATTTACCTGCAAAAATTAGAAACATAAAAAAGACTACCTGAGATATGCATGAAAATATTTAAAATCTCTTACTGTAATATGGCTAATTTAAAATTTGATTAGTGACTGTCATTTATATACAATTTTAATTCTAATTATCTGTCACAAGTAAAAGCTACAATGTTGATACCATAAAGGCATTAATTTGGGTGACTATAATTCTATAAATGAGATTCAAGATGACAAGAGTCGAAAAAGAGACTGTCACAAACACAACGTCTTCTAGAAAGCATAGATAAAATTCAAGAGAGAGATGTCAGAAGTCACTAATAGAAATCACCTAAGACAGGAAGACCATGGGAAAGAAGATTTCTCCATAGGGAATCCAGTAAACAACCAACCTGGTAAACCATGAAGTTTAGACATTTCTTTTCCAGCAAGGCAAAAACGACTGGTTTTTCCAATAATTAAATGGGCTAAGACTGGTAGTGCCTAAAGGGCTAGGGCATGGAATGAGCTGGCACCAAAAAGCCAGCATTATTCAATATAAAGCCATGTCAGGTTAGGTCCTGAGACTTACTCGAGTATCTGTAACTTACCTATCCATGTGTAATAACTGACACTCCTTTCCCTAAGTGATTGGTCAGAAGTGATCATCTAAGTGACTCATAAAAAGGGAAGGAGTTTAGAAAAAAAGAGTAGGGCCAGGCTGGGTCACCAGAATATAGCCTGATAAGGAAATTCTTTCTCAGGTCCACAGTTGGGAGACAGAGGTACCAGCTATATTCATGAGACTACAATTCTGTCTGGGCTGCCTTCTTGCTCAGAGTCTTCCAATACAATCTCTAGGCTGATGACTCTGAAACCTACATTTACAGTTCTCTCCCAATCACCAGACTTACTTATCCATCTGCCTGCTGGATGCCTCTACTTGATACAGGCTCACAAGAACTTCCAAATCCAGCTAGTCTAACCCATGTCCTTCCTTCCCAAGTATCTTCTTTCTCCAGTGTTTTCTAATCAGGAAACAGTACTACCACCCACTCAGCTGCTTAAGCCAGTTGCCCAAGGCACCATCTTTAAGTCCTCCCTCTCCTTTATCCCCCACATGCTGTCAAACTTGATTTTATCTTCAAAATATTTCCCCAAACCATCCATTTCTCTCCATAGTTCAAACTGTTTGAACATCCCTTGCCTTGATGCTTCCTTCTATGAAAAGAAATCCAAATGGACATTTTCTGGACACAACTGGAAACTCCTGCCATTCTCTGCCCCTTTATGCATTCTCCCCTGGGAGAGTGAAATTACTTAACTCTCCCAGGTGATTTTAAGAAAATAAACTGGGCGTGCTCAGCTTGGCTCTTCTCTTTCCTCCTCTTGGAAGTTAGCTTTCTCTGCTGTTCCTCAAGGGGCAGGTCCTTCTATTTCGCATTGGCCTGAATTAGTCCAATGTTGCTGAGATTGTGTGGGCAAATCTGTCTAATTCTGGGAATCAGCTGGCAGGCCCATTTGTCTCTCACCCTCATCTGTACCTTCCAACTTTGCCTTCATCAGTAATGACATTCCAATATAACATATATACAGAGAGATCACAAATCATATGTGTTAAGCTTGAGAACATTTCACAAAATAAAATAAGATCCATACAAATAGAGGAATATACCATGTTCACGAATTGGAAAGGTACCAATTGTCATCAAAAGTATCTATAGATTCAATGCAAGTTCAATCAAAATCCCAGGAGGGTGTTTTTTTTTTAATGATGGGGGATTGACAAACTGATTCTAAAATTTAAATAAAAATGCAAAGGGCCATGAATAGCTTAGGTAATCTTAAAGAGGAATAAGTATCTAGGCAGCACAGAATGGGTACAAGGGCAAACAGACCAAGAGAACAGAGTCCAGAAATAGGCCCATTTATACATAGCCACTTAGGTTATGACTAGGGTGATAGGGCTATGCAGTGCAGAAAGGATAATCTTTTCAATAAACAGTGCTAGATCAACTGGATATCTATACTGAAAAAAAAAACAGCAAAATTAATATTTTGATTATTCATTCACTCACTCATCTAATTAATTAACTGGTTTAGAACCTAGATTTGGAGTGGGGGGCTATTTATCAGGAAAGCCAACATGTTTCTGTTACTTCTCTTCTAAATTTTAGTCACCCTGTCTTCTGTAATCCACTCCTCACACTGCAGTTGGAATTCTTTTCCTAAACCATCTATCTGATCATGTCACTCTCTTGCTTAGAACACTTTGATAGTTTCCCATTGCTCTCCAGGTCAAGTCCAACTCCTTAACAAGTCTCACAAGATTCTTCATGATCTAGGCCCTGCTTTTTTCCCCACCTCCTGCTGGAGCCTCTATACATCATCTGTGGTATCTCTTTCCCTGTTCAAGGCATTTAGAGATGTTACTCTCCCCACCTTAGTAACTCTATGCCAATTGGACCCATGGTTTTCAGCCTAAATATCACTTCCTGTAGGAAGCTGGTACACACACACATGAACAAAAACACACCTTCCAGCCTCCGTAACAACTCACCACTTCCTGCCATGCCTGAGGGCTTCTACAGTACAACAGTGTGTTCTCAGCCTGACTATGGCATTTCCTATACTCTATTATTATTGCTTATTTACTTTTCTGTAGCTTCCCAAGGGCAGTGACCTGGTCTCCTTTACCACTGTATCCTCAGTACTGAGTATACTTAGTGAGCATTCAATACACGCTAGCTGAAATGAGTCATATTTATAATTTAGAAAGTATTTTCAGGTACTTTTTTTTTTAAGTTTTGTGAGGGAGGATAGGTTAAAAAAAAAGTATTCCCATTTTACAGATGGGCCAGCTGAGGCTGACTTTGTCAAGGTCAATCAGCTAGGACAATGGTACTATGGCCCTATAATTTTCTAAGGTTTAATTCGGTTCCTCTTTAGCCATATTTTGATACAGAACATATTTACATCTGAGCTTAGTTTAAATGGGACATGTTTCTCCAAGGTTCTTTTTTTTCCCTTTTTAACCTTTTATCAAGGGAAATTTCTAACAGACACAAAAATAGTGTATACACCATCCAGTTTCAACAAATACCAATTCATGATCAGTGTCTCCTCTATGCCCCACTCTTTCGTCTCCTGGACTACAGGAACCAAGTCCCAGACGTTAAATCATCTCAGCTGTAAATATTTCAGCTAAACGGTACATTAAACAAATCATTCGGAGACATATCCACTTGGTGGTATTTAAAAGATTCATAAATGGAATCCTTCCTTATAGCTTAATAAGAGAAGCAAGAATACCTACATGAACTATCTATCTATTCACAGTTGGTGAAGGGATGTTAAGCAATATCTCTCCTGGTATATAATCTAATCATTAACTCTGGGTAGGGTAATATAGATTAAAATATAAGATAAGCACAAGATTATCCACTGGCTCAGAAAAGTAGATCTCAATACCTCACAAACTTTGCCACACATAGTGGCTCAAACCTGTAATCCCAGCACTTTGGGAGACCAAGGTGGGCAGATCACTTGAGGTCAGGAGTTCAAGACCCCCCTGGTCAACATTGTGAAACCCCATCTCTACTAAAAATACAAAAAATATTAGCTGGCTGTGGTGGTGTGCGCCTGTAATCCCAGCTACTTAGGAGACTGAGGCATGAGAATCACTTGAACTTGGGAGACACAGGTTGCCATGAGCCAAGATTGTGCCACTGCACTCTAGCCTAGGCAACAGATCAAGACTCTGTTTCAAAAAACAAAAAAAAACTTCACAGTCTTGAACGAAAAGTATAATATGATGCTCACAGCTGTTAATAATTGTCAGATTCCCTTTTTCTCTCATCCAAGTTACCAAGCCAGACATTTCAGGTCAACTGTCCCAGCCTGAGCAGGAGACCTGCTTGGGCCTCACCTACCGAATGCTATCACACAAAATACAATTCGTGCTTCTAAAAATCAAAACAGCAAGCTCAATTCTCAAAGGAAGCTTTCTTCCTTAAACATAAATCTTGGACACAAAACCATCTCAAAAGTGATGAAAACCAGGTTTTGCATGCTAATAAAACTGTATCACACTTATCGGCTGTTGTGCCAGGTTGTACAATAACATGATGGATCCAAAATCTATGCAACTATCTGTGACGCCAACAACACGGGGTGGAGATAGTTTCAAATCCTCTTAGATGTTGTGAAAATTGTCCACACCCAGTAAAGCAGGCTGAGAAGTTTATGTTTTCCCCAGTGGCCCCACATGAGAAATGGGTTTAGGGAGCTTCCAGCACATGGTTTCATTCTGCAGACAAATCAGGAATCAGAATGCATGCACAAATGTGTGTGTGTGTGTGTGTGTGTGTGTATGCGCATGTGTGTGTGCGCGTGCACGCACACACATGCGCATACACACACACACACACACACACACACACACACACACATCAAATATCCCCCGAAATGCTTGGGACCAGAAGTGTTTGGGATTTCAGGTTTTTTTCTTTTTGAATTTTGGAACATCAGCAGAATACATCCAGGTTGAGCATTCCTAATCCAAAAATGCGAAATCCAAAATGCTCCAGTGAAAATTTACTTTGAGAATCATGTTGGGGCTCAGTAAGTTTTGATTTTGTAGCATTGTGGATATTGGATTAGGGATGTTAAACACACATGCGCACACACATATATATATATCTGATGAGGTTAACACTTCATGGCACTAATACCAATGCAATAAATCAACTCTCTGCTTCACAGAGGTACAGTGAGCTACACAACTGATGTATTTTCAACTACACAAGTGCTATATTATCTTACCCAATATTCTCATTCTAGAGATGTCTGTAATCTTTAAAGTGCAGCATTAATATAGATTTTAATATTATTCATTCAACAATATTTATTGAGCACCTATAATGTGCCATGCACTGTTCTAAGCACATACAGTAGATTAGTAAACAAAATAAGTGATAGATATAACAAAAATAAATCTGTTAAAAGATGGATGTGCCATAGACAACAAAATACGTAGTGCCTGGAAGGGGGACGGGGTGAGGTTTCAGCTAAGATGGCAGGGTGGAAAACGAGGCAGCCAAGTGGGCAGGTAGATGCAGAGTGCCCAGGCTGAGGAGACCATTGCAGCAAATGCTCCCTGTAGGAGTGTACATGGTATGTCTGAGGAAGAGCAAGGACCCAGAACAAAGGAAGTGAAGGGGGAGCAGTGTGGAAGGAAGTCCCAGCAGTAAGGAGGGCTGGGTCCCACTTTTGTTCTCAGGAAAGCAATGGCAGGGGTGTGAGCAGATGAGTAGCATGATGTGACTTGGGTTTTCAAACGTTCTCCTTGGCTTCGCTCATGAAACTAAACTGTAGGAGGAAGGGGAGAGGCAGAAAGCCCTATTAAGGGGCACTGGAGGCGATGAGACATAGGTGGATGGTGGACATATTTAGGAGGCAGAGCTGAGAGAAAGAGTGATAACCCAAGGGTTTCTGTTCTGAGCAACAGGAGTGGGGGATGGCGCTGCCTTCAACTGAGATGAAAAAACTGTGAGTAGAGTTGTTGGAGGGGGATGATGAGTTCAGGTTTGGGCAAACGGATATGAATTTAAGATCTTCAAGTGGAGATATTGAGGTAAGCAGGCAGTTGGACATACAGCTCTGAGGTTCAGGAAAGAAATGTGCTGAGATAAAAACCTGAAAGTATTATATTTGACACTGACATTGCTATCGACAGTAACTCAATTTATTATTGGCGGCTAAAACAAATATTAATAGCAATAATAAGAGAAACACACACACACACACACACACACAGTCCTCCTACAGGAAGAAAAAAAAGGCCAAGAATCATAAAACAAACAAAAGGAATGAACTGTTTGCTGACTGAGTCAATGGTCATGTTCACTTCAATCACTTGAATAAAATGAAGAAAAACTACACCCATTGTTCCTTTCCAAGATGGGGACTTGCTCTTTGGTAAACGTTTACAGGAATCTGAATGTGACCATGTGAAACAGAGTGAGCTCACGAGCTGGGACACTAGATAGTTTTCAGATCTTAAAAACAATATCATACATTGATTGCTGAAAGGAACAATGCTGGCTCAAAGAAACTTCAACATTGAAAAACAAAAGAGTTTAAATGAAACAGTTTTTAATTTCTAGGTATCTGTCCTTTCTGCCTGACTCATCTCTGGAGGGATTCAGTGTTTGAAAAGTTTCCTTTTCAGGTTCTGTTTCTAATGCATGATGACACTGGGCAAGGTTGCTGAGGGCCAGTGGAGGGGTGGGAAGTCCTACAGCTGCAGAAGATGATGCAATCTTTAAAATGTTACTCCACCCCCCAAAAAAACACTTAAGACCCACCCATAAACCTGCATTAGAGAGGTTGCCAATACCTCATCCCCCAAACCTGCTGGCACAAACTTGTCAAAGCAAAAATTTCAGCACTAAATCAAATTAACAAACATTCCTTCAGCATAGCACTAGTGTAGCTTATTATAATTTGGAAAATTCCACGGTATTTATCAACTCCTAAGCAAGGCTACAATGCTTAGAAGTATACCACAGTACACGTCATCCGCAGCCACAAGCTCCAGGGCTCTGGGTGTGTTGCTGTGGTAACCGCGTACTTAGCAGCAATATGGCGCCTGCCTCTCACTAGCCTATAACCAGAGGCGGAAGGAAACAGCCAGCTTCCTGAACGAAACAACTCAGGGAGTCACGGCACAAGCCATCTCCATCATTCACACAGGAGAATTCCTTTCAACAGTCTGAAATTGCCTCCACCTTACTCTTAGAGAAAAGGTGCACAATTCCTTCACAGTCAGCACACCCAAGCACAAAGCACTAGAGAAATGTAGAGGAAGAGGAGAGGGATTGTCCAGTGTCTGAAAAGTGTGAAGGTCATACACTTAGATGAGTCCAGGAATGAGGGTTTTTTCTGGAAAGCAGATAGAGAAGTGCTGGTCTATTTCAAAAGTCATCCTGAGAAGCATTCCCTAGAGAGATCAGTAAGAAAGGAAGCAGCAAACTAGAGCATGAGCCATTTGAGGGAAGTTGTTCCCACATAGAGGGAGAGGTGAAAAAGGAGACAGGACAAACAGCTAGTACATGAGGACATGGAAACCCTAAAAGAGAAACTGGAAGCTTCCTGAACCAAACCCCATGACATACTTTTGGATATTCCACATTATGTTGAAATCAAACAAAAACTGTCGAACATACCTTTTCCACCGGCAGAAAGTCATTTTCTACTTCAATTGATCTTGGTCTTAGTTTGATTGGCTTGTCTTTGAAAATGTCTCCAAAGCCCACTCCTTTAACTTTCTTAGGCTGGATTGCTGCAGTTGCCACTGTCCCGTTGGCACCTTCAGACTTGGTGCTGCTTGAGTCACCCCCATCACTCTCGGAGCCTGTGGTTTCCCTTAAACCTGTCAAGAGTGGGGATGGTGAGAGAGAGCTCAGAAATCAGTCAGAGCCCTGAAGAACTTCACAACCAGCCAGGAACCATCTCTCTAAGTGTTACTGGGCACAGGATAACTTGCACTAGGCTTTTGTATTCAGTGTGTTGAGTAGTTTGACTGGCTCTGAGTTTTGTTTGATCTCCCTATCCCTAACTTTTAAGAAGTGAATCAAAACAACTTTTCAGAAAATCCAATTCTAAGCAAGTATCTTTGTACATGTGAAATTTCACCCCTCTTTAGCTGGGAGCCTGGTTTCGATCCGAATTTGTTTTGCCAGAGCCTGTGCAATAATAACCCTTCCCATCCACCTCGTCGCCTCCCCACCCAGTCAGTACCACATACTGTACCTCCAATCTCTATGACTCATGTCAATTAGCAATTAGCAATGAAAGTAACATTTCCTAAAGGGAAGCTGTAAAGCTAAAAGCCATTTAAACAAATTAGCAATTAAAGAAACCACACAAAATCATAACTGCCAAAGAATTAAATCTTTTTGGATGGCTTCACAAGGAATAAACGCATGCAGACATGTTTCTCTAGGAAAGCATTAAACCAAACTTGACATTAAGACGGTTTCACCAGCAAGATGATCATTTGTTAAAGACGGAAAGGAAGCTGCCCTCCCAGAGGCCAGCATCCCCCAAACCTATAGCCCTTCTTCTCTCTCTTAAACACCAGTTTTCCCAAAGCTGAATTCCTTTCCAAGAAGAACATTGGGGACATGACACTCTTCCCTGGACCTTTTGCGGCATGTGTTTAGAGTCATAAAATAGTTATCAGCAAGACAACATGGACACTTACCGCCCCAGATTCTTTTTCCCCCAGGCTCTGCCCACAATCGTGTTCCTAAAAGGAAGAGCCTATTTGTATCTAGTTAATTTCTGGGTGTACTTTCTTTCTTGATGGTCAGTATATCAATTATGCCATCAAAGGGGAGGATTCAAAGAATATTTTATGGAATACTAAACTCTGTCATTAACCCATCTCTGAAAGCCTCTAGATGTGTAGAATAGCTCCTGAACATTTACTACATCTCCTGATCATAACCATGCCCTTGAAATGAAAATATGCCATCAAATGTTCTCTATTAGCCAATTGTGCATTATCTTCCTACAGGTAAGGTGGCCTCCTAGTCCATAAGAATGATACACCAAATACTTGCTCACATAAACTCTCATAAAATGTTGAAGTCATTCAAATAAGGAAGTCTCAGTGCAGGAAGAAACTGTTAAATGAAAACAGACAAAACGTAGAAACGTCATTATAAACTGCTAACACGTTTCAAAATCAAATCCTTAAAACAATGGTTTTGTTTGTTGTTGCTGCTGTCTTCCATAAAATGGTATTTTTAAGCCAAAAGAGTGGGGGAGGAGGAAGATCCCTGGTGTACATTTTAATTAACTGAAAACCAGCATTTGTGAGCAAGAACACAGGACTGAATGAGAAACAGCCCATAACAATGGGGTCAGCCGCAATTCATAGGACAGGATTAGAGTGTGTAAACATCAAGAACCCTCCCCCAATTAGCTATCCATTCATGGTTTATCTGTTCATTGTTTTTGCAAATATCCCTGCTGGAGTATAATTTTGGAGTCTAAATATTGTGTCATTTCCCCCTTAACATGTTCTCATTTTGCATATGGATTCTATGTGATAAATGGCTTGTATATTCCTTTCTGTCTTGGAAAGAGCCATTTGAGGGTGAAATAAAGAAACAATTAGTGGAAGGAAACCATCACCACCCCGCTTCCTCAGCACACTGCCCCCATCACCACCAGAAGGCAGCAGGGCAAACAGATTAGGGCAAGTGTATTTTAGTTCTTCAAAGCGGAGAATTTGAAAGGTTCTTCTATCATTCATCATTAGTTAGAACTGTAATATTTTCAGCTAATGCCATCCTCATTTCACTGAGCTTCTGGTTTTTGGGATTTGCTGTCTGCCGGGCTCATCTTAATAAGTTTATACTAATCATTGTAAGAAATACTCTATGTTACATAGGGAGAGGCTGCACAGTCATTCAACCATACAAGCATGGCCCGGGAAGGAAACACACAGATTTTTCTTCCAGGAATTCTGACAGGCTGGTTCTATCACTTTTAAGTGTATAAATTAAACATCTAACTATCTGTGTTGGTAAAATAATTCAAAATCTACTTCCTTCCCTTTAGAAGAAAAGAAAGGTGACTTTTCATTTTCATGTTCATTTGGTGCTCCAACTTTTAGCAACTCATGCCCATCATACATGTTATCCCATAAAATGTCCCAATGTCATGTCCGGAATGTCAGGTGACACTCTTGGGTGATACAGCCCAGAGTGTGGACTGTGGATGGGGGCAAATTCATGAAGGGCTCATTACAGGTAGGCAATGGTGAGAGAAGTGCAGAAAGTATGTGTGTCTGGAGCAATGCTTTAGTGTTTTAACCGTGTGCACTGGTATAACTTCCAGACATATGGCTGGTGGTGGAGTCATCTAAATGAACAGGGCACAGAGCAATCTAGGTGCTGTCAAACTCCCAAATTGAGGCACAGGTGGCACACTGCATGTGTAGTGAGGTCATATGTAGTAGGGCCATGCATCTTCCCATGGCGGAGTGGCAAGAAAAATAAATTTGACCCCAGTTTGTGAAGCATGGCTCTGGTGTTCATGTCGGAACCTTCTCTCTCATCATATCCATGCATATATGTATGTATGCATACGTGTATATGGAAACTAACGTGGATGCTCTCTTCCAAGGTGGGAAAAAAAGAACAAAGCCTCCTCAATTTTGTTCTGATAGTCCTTTAACTGTCCACTTTTCTGGAATGTACCCAATCTTCCAGCATTGATCAGTTGAGATCCATGAGCCATTTTTATCGATTTTTAATTTAACACTTACATGGGTAGAGCTTACTATGTGGCAAGAACCATTCTAAGGGCATCTCATTCATCTCCTTCCCTTCAACTTTTTGCAGCCTTATTTCACAACACAAAAGCCTACACATTGTCCTGCTTTAAAAAAAAAAAAAAAAAAAAAGTCTGCCATGTGGTAATTGGCTGAGCGAGCAAAGCAAAACGCCATTTCTGGCATGGATTTTCATGCCAAATTCTTACTTCTTTGAACCACACAATGACAAAATGGTTTACTGGTTTTCAATGACCCACTTGGAAAAAGCAATAACCATGAGAGGTTGACATCTCTGCAGGAAGCCATCTTACACCACTCCAGAAGCCCAGAGATACTGGTACAAATACATATGCCATGACAAATGCTACTGCCCCTTTGTCTGCACGTATGGTTCATGCACACATATCACATACATAATAGAGGCACAAAGCAAACAAAAGCGCCAGGGACTGGTGCTGGGAATGCTCCTTAGCACACGCCAAGGAGATGACACTTATCTTAGACAAATAAGTCCATGTCCTTGGATCAGATAGTCACATATACACTTGGCATAAGCATGAGCAGCTCAGGAAAGGGCAGCTGCATCAAAAAACACAAGTATCCAGATCTTATCTTTACAAATGCCTTCTGCTGTTAAGGTCACTCACTGTAATAGCGTCTGTGGCCCTCCGTCTTTCCCGGTGCAGCTCGGTACAGAATTGTCCCTTCAAAGGTAGTCTTTCCTGACAGTGAATGAGAGAAGAGAAGGGGAGAGAAAAACAAGAGAGGAGGGAAGGGGGAGCAAATGATGGCAAAAGAAGGAAGAGGAAGAGTCTTTAACTCAATTTGCCTTCAATGAATCCACTGCAAGAGCTTCATCCACAAAATTAAGCAGAGACCATTAGGCAGGATTTAAGAATGTTACAGAATGAGCCCAAAGTCCCCATGCAACCAGGATGGCATGAGCACCCAGAAATTGGGGCTTGCCTCTGCAAATGACTGGCATGTACATTGTGCCCAGTTTAAACCTGGAAGCCATTTCAAGCATTGTAACTTAAAGCATGGGAAAACTTCAATTAACCAGAGGGAATCCAATCAATTGGATCCCTTAATTACCTCAATCGTACAGCACAATCTTCTCTTTGGAGAGTACAACCTATGCATAATACAGATTTAGACCCATTATCCTTTATCTTCTACCCCTAGAGACCTATATGATAAAAATGAATATTCATGCCCCCAAGAATCTAAACAAGACACAGAATTCTCTTTAAAAGATCTGTCGGCTGGGCACAGTGGCTCACGCCTGTAATCCCAGCACTTTGGGAGGCCAAGGTGGGCAGATCACGAGGTCAAGAGATCGAGACCATCCTGGCCAACATGGTGAAACCCTGTCTCTACTAAAAATACAAAACTTAGCTGGGCATGGTGGCATGCACCTGTAGTCCCAGATACTTGGGAGGCTGAGACAGAG
This sequence comes from Sapajus apella, assembly GCF_009761245.1. Classification (NCBI taxonomy): domain Eukaryota; kingdom Metazoa; phylum Chordata; class Mammalia; order Primates; family Cebidae; genus Sapajus; species Sapajus apella. Next base: position 15,410,931 of record NW_022436957.1, read on the forward strand.
AATCGCTTGAACCATAGGCAGAGGTTGCAGTGAGCCAAGATTGCACCACTGCACTCCAGCCGGGCAATAGTGCAAGACTCTGTATAAAAAAAAAAAAAAGAAAAAAAAAAGCTGTCAACCTCAGTGCCTTTAAGCAAGAAAATGTATTAATATACTGGCAAGAGGGGTTTCACCACTGAGGTTTGAAACCAACAGTGGCATCCATATGAACATACGGGGTTTCCTGCTTAGCACGAAGGATACCAGAAAACCCTATTTCTCAAAGTATCTTAATTGGGATTCTGCTGTGTCAGTCATGAAACTGTACTTAAGCATGAGGACATAGGACTCACCCAGTGTCAAGTATCAAATTATCTTTTTTTGTTGTTACAAGTAGAGATTACCAATAGCATAAGATTGAACACATGACTAAAGTCCAAATATCCCTGGAACCATGAGCAACTACACAGAATACACACATACTGCCCTGGTTTGAGTGTACTCCAACCCACCCTCCCACACCCACCACCCACACCCTCACCCACCCACAAAGGCCTACAGAGAGTACCACCGACAGGCAAAAAGATTTGCTAAAGGCAAATTCAATTAATAAACATATTACTTTAAATTATCTGAGAATAAATTCTATTATGGTTTGTTAGTTAAATATTCATACTGGAGGCCAGTCATACAGCTTCCTAATAAGTCTGGAGGATTAAAAAGCTAGGCTACATTTACAGAGAAGCAGAGAGTAACACTAAGTGAAGGGAGAAAGCAACTTGTCTCACTTCTTAGAAACACTCCATGTGAAAATGGGAAACCCAAGAGAAACCACACTGTCAGTTTCTGGGCCTTGGCACGAATTGTGAATGATCAGAGCAGCAACTTAAATGGGATCAGGTATTTCTAATTTCTGTGTCCTACAGCCATGGTGGTACATCCTTGTTTTGAAATGTGCCCTTTTCAACAGATGGGCTCCATCCAATTAAAGCAAAAACATAGGCATTCAAATCATTGGGTGTGTAAGAATAATCTGAAGACATAACAAAGTTTCAAATGTTCTTGTTACACTTAAAGGACTTTGATGACAAAAGTGGAGCAAGTAACAGTGGTTAGTTTTTATTTGGGCAAATTTTTATTCTGCTTAATTTCAGTCATTAAGTCAACACTACTCTCAGAACACAGCAGTTTTGTGAGCCTGGCCCTCCAAAAGTTAACAGCAGCAGTCCTCTCAAGTGTTAGAAAATAAGCAAGTGTAAGATTTTTCAAAAGGCAGTGTTTTGATAATGTTCATCCAAGTACACTAGAACTTCCATGTGTTCTTCCCCAAGACCAAGCCTGAGTAGACCATGGCTCTGATGTCTCTGAATGGTCAAGCCTTTCTGCAAAGTCTCTCTGTGCACTAGCAGCAAGGCAATTTGAGATGCAGTCTGGGCTGGGGCTGGGTGTCCTATGTGAAGAAGGAAAAAGCCAATTGGAAAGGTTATAAATATGAGTGATATTGACCTTACTGAGGGAAATTGTGTACTGTCACCGTTAAGTATTAGTACTTGAAGGCAGCAAACACTATAAAAGGGAAGAATTTTAAAATTTACACACAAAACCATATACTTATACTAGCATCTAATTTTGCCTGAAACTTTCACATCAATTTGCTCATTGTTCTTCATTGCTAATAGAACATCATACCCCAAACAAATACCATCTAATATTACAAAGAAAAAAAAGTTTAATTATGCCACAGAGTGGAATTTGTCATACTGGCTTTCATTTTTACAGGCAACGGACACTGAGCAATCCATTTCTTATAGCTAATGAAACACAATTATTTCTGTATCATGGCAGTGGTTTGCTAAATGTTTTTTAAAGCCATCTTTTTTTCTCTCTTTTTTTTGAGACAGGATCTTGCTCTGTTGCCCAGGCTTGAGAGCAATGGCACGATCATAGTCCACTGCAGCCTTGACCTCCCAAGTTTAAGCAATCCTCCTGCCTCAGCCTTCTGAGTAGCTGGGACCACAGGCACATGCCACCACACCTAGCTAATTTTTTTCTATTTTTTTTAGAGATGGGGTTTTATCATGTTGCTTAGGCTGGTCTCAAACTTGCAAGTTCAAGTGATCCTCCCACCTCAGCCTCCCAAGGTGCTGGGATTACAGGTGTGAGCCACCACACCTGGCCTCCATCTTCATCTTTGTCTTAGCCTGACAAGTCTGATACTAAAATACCAGAACCTCAACTTTTTAAATAAGGAATTAGGAAAATGAGAAATTCAATACCAGCAGAAAAATCATGGTTATTAATAGATACAGAAAGAAAATGCGAACTTTCTTCCTCTGAAGACTGTGGGAAATAACTGAAAATGTTTGTGTAGCTATAAAATTTAATAAACAGGGATACTTTTAGTTTTACAACTATTATTTGAAAGCAAATAATATCAAAGGATGTGAAAAGCAGAAAAGACACATTTACTTCTTAAATGTAAGGCAAAATACATATAAAATTGAGGTTGAACAACAGTCATATCCGGATTTCTTTGCCACTGTACATTTAGTCAACAGTAGCATGTGCAAAATTGTAACTGAAAGCAATTAACTAATCATGATCTGTGACAATAAGAGGAAATAAGCTAAACTGTACTCAGGCTTGAAATTTGTCAGATGCCCTGTGAAAAGGTGAACTATTCATGTAATGGAGGCAGCACTACAGTGTGTGTGGAAGGCTTATATATCATTTTCTTCCCATTACTCAAAGCCTGGGACTTAATTTCACTGCGCTTCAGTGTTCTCAGCTGACACTGAGTTAAACTATATCTAAGTTCCTTTCCACCTTAACATCATAAGATTTTGCCTACACTATCAGCACAACCACTTGGCTCTTGATTTTTAAAAATCTAATTTACTAAACACTTTTTTGGACTATTGATCTCTTACATGGGAGCCCATTTTATTATTATTTTAAAACTTCTGGTTGAAACCACTTTGCAAGTCCTAATGAGTAACTCGGTTTGGGAGACATTTACCAATGGCTGCTAACATTCAAAAAGTAGGACAGCCAGACATTATGAGCCTCCAAGTGGATTATCCATTACCATCTAGGCAGCAGGTTTGCTACCTGTGTAGCAAACCTGAATCTAATCAAGTCCCTAAATCTAATGATCAATTTATAGGAATACAGATTTAATGACACAGCAGAGATGAAACTGGCAAAAGCTACACAGTGAGAAACTAATGGACAAAGGGGCTCAGTTTCCTTAGCAAAAAAATTATAAGAAAAAAAGGAGATATGAAGGAGAAATCTACAGATTCAAAGAGATTTGAGACATAGTAACTAACTGCAATTTATGTACTTTATCTGGATACAGAGTCGAATAAATTGTAATAAAAAAGACTTTAGGGGAAGTGAACAGTGAGCACGTGTTTAATTATTCTAAGGAATTGCCATAATTTTATGTGTGTGAGATAAATGGTATTTTTAGACACTCTTTTACTGATGCATGTTACAATATTTATGAATTAAATTATATAATATCTGGGGTTTGCCTTCAAGATAATATGGACAAAGTGTGTGGAGGGCTATAATTTTAACAAATTGGACAAAGGTTAATAATTGCTGAAGCTGAGTGATAGGTACACAGGGGTTCATTAGACTATTCTTATTTTTGCATATGTTAGAAATTTTCAACAGTAAAAAGTTTATAAGAATCTTTTTTGAAAAACTACCTTTAAGGTTTCATAAGTTCTGTAAATGGTAAAGATGTTTTCAAATTTATGCAGTGAGAAGTTTCCACTACTACATAACTATAAATTTTCCACTCTGAGATAAAATGGATAAAATATCCGCCAATACAATCATTGCAATTCTTTCCTTGATAGACTAGATTACCCAAACAAAGATCTAGGAAAGTTTAGAGACTTTTATAACCAACTACCATATGTAAAAATACATCAGAATAAGAGAAAAGCAAGTTCAAGCGATTTTTCACCTGTCATTCAAAAATAAAAATGTCTCCTTATAGTAAAAGGCAAAGCATTTATTAGACACCTACCATGTATCAAGCAGTCTTGGCATACTTCCTGATAAATATAATGCCAATGTTTCTTCTATCACATTCATCCATTGGTACACAAAATTCAACTCAATAACTACTTCATTAGAGACCAGCCTGGCCAACACAGTGAATGGAACCCCATCTATACTAAAAATACTAAAAAATTAGCTGGGTGTGGTGGTGGGCACCTGTAATCCCAGCTACTTGGGAGGCTGAGGCAAGGGGAATTGCTTGAACCTGGTAGGCAGAGGTTGCAGTGAGCCGAGATGGCACCACTGCACTCCAGCCTGGGCCACAGTGCAAGACTACATTTCAAAAAAAAAAAAAGAAGAAATAAATAACTGGTTGAAATATTTTCTGGAAGTAGAAATGCAGAGAATACAAATACCAAATAAATATGTGTACATACAGAAGCAGGGGTGTTTGTGTGTATGTCAGAAAAGAAGAGATATATGTGCTTTCACTGTACACATGATTCATACTCAGATACAGATTTTATCATTCTTAGAAAAACCTTACCCTAATGTGTGGTAGCATTTACATTAAGAGGATTTGCAAATGATGTCACTGTGATCTCAAAAAATTAGAATATGACACAAACATTAGGAATTTAACTTACTCCCAGATCTGTGTATTAAGCAATCTCTGTGAAAAATGAACTGTTATTTGTGAAGAGTATTAATGGGTTGGTCTAACAAAGACCTAGATTAAGTACATTTTAGCTCATTCCAGAGTAAAAAGCTAGATGTCTTTTGTATATGGACCACATTTTGATTTTTACAGTTTTATGACAAAAGTAAATATGCATGTACCATAATTATAACAAGATGTTATCACTGGGGGAAACTGGGTGAAGGATACAAGGGATTTCTCTGTACAGTTTTGTATTTATTTTTGTAACTTCCGGTGAATCTACATTTCAAAAGAAAATATTTTTTTTTAAGTAAAGCACATCAAAACTACCAGCACCATTATCTGGGAGTGGAGAATAAGCAGATTCCTTTTAAAACCAAAGGCTCTACTTAGAAAAATCCTACCAGTACATATAATTTCTGTATGTAATCTGATCCAATTATAGAAATTTTAACATAGTTACACACTGAAGCAAATTCAGGGGGTAAATGGCTACTGGATATATATATGTATATTTTGAAACAGTCTTACTTTGTGGCCCAGGCTGGAGTATAGTGGTGTGATTGTGGCTCACTGCAACCTGTCTCCCAGGTTCAGGAACTTCTTGTGCCTCAGCCTCCTGAGTAGCTGGGATTACAGGTGCATACCAGGCACATGAGGCTAATTTTTTTTTTTTTTTTTAATTTTTAAATTTTTTTTAGTAGAGACAGGGTTTCACCATGATGGCCAGGCTGATCTCGAACTCCTGGGCTCAAGCTATCTACCCACCTTGGCCTCCCAAAGTGCTGTGACTATAGGCATGAGCCACCATGCCTGGCCTGCTACTGGAAATTCTGTCAGAACACCGAGAGATACTATTTCTCTCTCTCAGGGAATTACTTCAATTTAGCAAGCTATACATTATTCTCACATTTGCTCTTCTATGAAGCCCTACATCCCCATGGGACTGGCCTCTCTGCCTTTGCGCCCCCACTCTTCTTCAGATGCTTGCTAGCAGAGCACCTGGGATACTTTGCTGAACTTGGGTTTCCATGTCCTCTTTCTGTAGTGTGAGCTTACTGAAGGCAGGGACCCTGTCTGAGTTGTCTCTGTATATCGTCAGTGCCTTGTAGTGTTTTAGTAACAACAGGGTGTCAATAAAGATTGAATGAAGAAAAGAAGGAAGAAAGAAGGAAGGAGAGAAAGAAGGATGGACAGATAGATGAATATGGACAGACGGATGGAGAGATAGGCCCTCTTTTCCTTAACTGTACATACCGGAAGATTACAAAGGCCATGTATCCTTTATCAGAAGCAGCCACCCTTGTTAGGAGACATGTCTCTCCAGAGGACTAAAAATCCCCTCAACAATGGCGACTAAACATGGCTGCTGAAAGTACTGGGCTCTCCTGGTCTTGAAATGGAAGGCTTTTAATAGAGTAAGTGTGTGGGGGGAATAGTCTCTAGAAGAGAAAATGCCCCTTCTGAGTAGGTGACGACATAATGCTAAATAGAAAGACCAGTCCACCCAACCTCCTAATCCTCTGTACCAGGAATTCCAGCACCAAATCCCTTTAGCTGAGGGGTCAGGCAGGATGAGCTGTCCATATTACTAACTTAGAATGAGAGAAGTCAATTTGTTTCAATAGTTCCAAGATACAAGAGGCATTACTCCTCTGATCTTCCAGCTCTGAGAGCACAGCTAAGATGGCAGAACACCAAGATGTCAAGACTTTTCCAAAGAGGTTGTCTAATACCTCTGTAGATCTCCTCCTTTGCATCAGTAGAGGAACTCCAAAGTAATTTCCAAATGTAGTCATAATGCTTCAGCGAACACGGTATTGATCAGTATGCAAGCAGCCTCCAAGCAACTGATACTAAATGGTTATGTTTCAACAGTTATCTTGACTAACAATGAGAGCTACCATTTATTATGGGTCTGCCACAGAGCAAGGTGGTTTATGCACATTATTGCTATTGGAACTTATAATGAATTTATTCATGGAAATAATGTTATAATGACCCGATTTGGTCCTCCCTCTAAAAAAATCCCATTTAATCCACCATGTCCCTGACATAGCGTATTGTTATTAGAGGACCTAATTATCAGGTACAATAGTTATTCCAGAGTACAAAAAAAGGCACCAGGGCAGCTAGAATTCTAATACGGATTTTGAAAGCAATAGTAACTTCCACCAATGTGGGATCAAGGATACCTTCTCCCCTCCCAGTAGTACTCATCAGCTGGGCCACGTTAATAGAGAATCCCCCTACCCCAACCCAGAGAAGGCAACAGGAGCTCCAAGACACTTTGTTTGTCCCCCACCACCCTCCAGTCCTTTCTACCATAGACTCTAAGATGGAATGGGGTTCAGGGGTAGGAGGGTCCCAGGCTTTGGTGGTGGAGGAAAGGAGCACTGCTGAAGCCAATGGGTAACCAGCCAGTGCTGCTGTTTCTGGGTATGTCAGGCTACATCATCCAGAGCTACTGAGACACCAAGTGAAGGAGATCACCTGAGCACTTCTCTGGAAATGGTGTTACCTCCAAATCAGACATTTGTCTAATCATACCACTGGTTAAATAAAAGAGACACAAACTAACATGAGAACACCACTCAAGTCAGGTTTTTCCAAATGGAAAAGGAAGACATTTAAGAATTATTTGGGCAGGCTAAGCTGCCCTCCTCTTACCAGAAAGGAAATTCTGCATCCCTAGGTAGTGCTGCACAGTTGAACCTCCTACAACATTCATCCCCATGACCTTGGCACAAGATGGCACAAGAGATACAAAGATGCCCACGGGGGAAACTGGGTTAGTGACTGGGAGAACGAAGTTTCCCAGTCCTGACCTTTTGCTCCATGAGCTGGAAAGGGCAGCAGAGAAGCTGGAGGGAGACCTTCAGTCCCTGGAGAAAGAAAGACCTGAAGTTCGTCGTCACCATCGTGGAAGGACACACAGGCTTACACCCAGGGTGGGACCTGGACTGTCAGTTGTCTTAACTTACTTTTAAGGGGAATGGCATGCACTCATCTTGTCACAGCAGTTCACTTCTTACTACCAGTGATTTTTCTTTTTTTGGTAATTTTTCTCCAAGTCCCTCAAGGGTTGCTGAGAAATACTGACAATACCATTTGGTTCATTTGTAAAATAATTAGGAACTTATGGTAAGCAACACTCTAGAAGTATATGAAGGCACAGCAATGTGGGCCACCCATGAGACAGTTATTACCAGGGCATGAAGGCTGACAGTTACCTATCCAGAGACATACACAATGTGTGGCTGCAGGTCACACCTTTACAGTGATCAACTTCCTAAATCACAATGGGTTAAGGTAGTACAACCAAAAAAATACTCATGAATGTTTACCATAGCCTCTCAGCATAGCATACAGAACAGAAGGGAGGCTGGAGCACAGCCTACCAGTCCCCCACCCTTCTCCTGCTTGGTAGGGTGGACTTCCTTACTTGACTTGGACAGCTGCTCATCCTGGGAAATGCCAAGCTCATCCGACTCCCCAGACAACTCCTTGATGAAGTTGGAAGGAAACATTCCAGTCTTCCCGTTGAGAACACCTTCCCACCATCCTTCCTCTACCTGCAGAGATACAAACAAAAGAGCAGAGATGCAAGACATGGTGGTTTCCAATTTTGCCTCCCATCTGTAGGGTGTAGCATGCATAGCTCACGCAGGGAGACTGGACGGCTTTAAAGTTAACAGGGAACAAGAAAGCAGATCACATGGAGTCTTGAGATCCAGGCTAAAGAAGGGGGTGTTTACCTGGGGTCCATAAAAGCAAACAGACAAAATTAATACTTCATTTTCATTAGCCTCTAACTGAAATTTGGCATCTGCTTTGATTATGAACATAGGCAAAACATCAGTATTAGAAGGACCTGTGACTCATCACCAAACAAACCACAGATATTTTCATGTCACATCATAGACACTGTGGGTATCTCAAAATATCATTTGTGCTCACTGCTGCTTCGAAATGGTCATAGTTACTATACCCACTGGGAGACTTTTACTATTTAGTCTATTAATAAGGATACCCATAGATTACTACATCAAAATTTAGTTTTAAAATAATTTGATAACTATTTCAATATACACTGTCCCCTTTACAATCCTATGTGTTTTATTTTGTACATTTAAAACCATTATCTAAAAACTGAGACTGGTTTCCTCAGACTATCAAACTAACTAGACAGCCTAAAAAATATAGTTAAGAATCTATCTGTAGGCTAAGAACTCAATCAGAAAGTGTAAGAGCTTCCTGTACGTTTCTGAAGGGCTCTAAGTTACCCTAAGTGAACCAGAAGTGGGTAAGGAGGTAGGAAGGGCAGAGAGACTGTGATATACGGGTAGGGAGGGAAGACTGAATTGGGGGAGCAGTGAGAATGGATGAGGCAGATTTGAATTTGAGGGCCTTTGAGGTCTGAGCTGGCCTTGAGTGATCAACTAGCAGGGATGGGTGATAGCAGGGTAAAAAAATTATCCCTGGATTTTGTGATAGAGCCACTAGTAGAACAGCAGAAGTCAGAAGAGCAAACTGGCTTCTTGGAGGAAAATAAGGACAGTTTGAAAACAAGCAAGTATTAAGTTACCAGAAGTATGGTGTGGTATAATAGAACCTCTGGAATTGTTTTACCATGTACACATACAGACAGTCCCCAACTTACAAGAGGTTAACTTAGGATTTTTGACTTTATGACGGTACAAAAGTGATATGCATTCAGTAGAAACCATACTTCAAATTTTGAATTTTGATCTTTTCCTGGACAAGCAATAGGTAGTACGATACTTCTGTAATGCTAGGTGGGGGCAGCGAACCTCAGTTCCCAGTCTGTCATGTGATCATGAGGGTAAACAACCAACACTCTTCAGTATGCTGCTGCCAAATGATTTTGCCCAACTATAGTCTAATGGAAGTGTTGTGAGCACATTTAAGGTGGGCTAGGCTAAGCTATGCTGTTTGGTAGGTTAGATATATTAGCACATTTTCAACTTAATGATATTTTCAACTTATGAAGAGCTTATTGGGACATAATCCCATTGTAAGTTGAGGAACACCTGTATTACCAATCCAAATTAATAAATACAATTTAAGAGCTAAAATAATTCAAACAAAAAAGAAAAGGAAAATTCGAGTCAAACGTCCAGTTCAAACTTTATCTATCCAAAACTTAGCAGTTGTGTGACCTTATTCAAATTTGTCCTACCAAAATGAACCCCATTTTATTCCCATCTGCATAATGGGAATAATTAACACACTTGACAGTTGTCATCTTTAGGCAGCATCTCAATCTGTGTTAGAGGTATATATGCATTATGAATCTTCACCTGGGGCTGGGGGACACAAAACTATACAGGACATGTCCTTAATTTTCCTCAAGAAGCTAATACTCTACCAAGATAGAAAGGTGTAACTAAACATTAGCAATGGAAGGTAAATAGATGAGAAAAGACCATGACTTAGCACACATCAAACTTGTTACACAAAGTTGAGCTTACTGAGATCTGGGGTGCTAAAGGAAGGCTTTGAGAAAAAAGAAATGAAAATTAACGTAGGCTTTTAAGAGAAGAAATAGCAGCCATACTTAGGGGACAGGTGTGTATGAGAAAAGGGGGGAGCTGATAGAGCCTGTAGAATGGAGATAACCTGAACAATATGTTTAGAGCATTTATAAGGAAACTCGTGGGATACAGACTTGCAGAGTGGCAATTACACTTGCATGATCACAAAATCTTCAGGAGAGAACCCAGATGACGGCATCTGTGCACAACTGTCCCAATGACTATTTGATACCAAATCGTGGCATTTCACAGCATTTCCACTGAAATCATTCCATGTTTCTATGCCAACTCAACTGACATATCATTTTTTCAAGGAGCTTTTTATAGGCTTAGATGGCTAGGAAGATGCACCATGAGTCTCAGTATCAATCGTCACAGGATTTGTAGGGTAGAGTCCTTTGTGCTGGTACTGAATAAGAAACCAAAAAACGACCTCTCTCCCAGGAGTCACAGGGCAGGAGGGGAAAACCAAGGGCATTAACTACAAATGAGCAGTCCATGGCATAATCCCCAACAGCACGGGGCAGCTGGGCCAATTCCAACCCACTCAGTTCGAAGATGTCTGAAACATTCCTATTCTCAGTAATAAGTGGCTCCAGCCCAATATCCCTGAGGGAAGCCCTCCTGATGTGTAGGGAAAACAGGCTGCCTGCTGGGAAAATAGGGGTATCTTCACCTTGCCACACCCCCAGATGCCTGTATCACTGTCACAGCACAGTCTGAGAGGGGTGGCCGATAGGAAAATGGCAGAAGTCTATCATTAGCCACGCAGTAAGTGGAGGGACAGACAATAAAACCACTGTTCAATGCCTGGGGACACACTTCCCATCACAGGCGCACCATGGGCATGATGCTAATCTCTCTGTGAGCTATAGCCCTTCATAAGGGTAGTGGTGGTGGCCCCAGAACCAATGAGAGTCGTTCAGTACTATTTCCTTCTATAGCCAGGCCAGTTGTTTTGGTCTCAAGACTGAGGCTGGAGACAGGAGAAAAATGGTATCTCACACTATCCCTCTTCAGAGATATTCTAGTTCACCTTCTTGTGTAAAGATGAGGACACGGACACTGTCACATGATTTCATTCATTTATTCATTCACTCATTCTAAGAGTAAAGCACAGTGCCTCACATACTGAGTGAATGAATGAATGAATGAATGGCAGAGACATCACTGGGAAAAATCCTCCATGGGGGCCTATAGAGCCCTGATTTCCCCACAGAAAAATGTTTCCTTCTTGTGAGGAGTAAAAGGAGCTGAAGATCCTAACTATATTCGCCACTGTTCTTAACTAGGTACTGCCACACCCAGGTCTGTATGGTCCCCCCAATTCCATCAATTTCACCAATATTTAGTGAGCACCTCTCCTGCACTGCCCCAGTACCTGAGGACAGATTCACTGCTCAGCAAAACAGATAAAGACTCCATCCTTGAGAAGTTTCCAACAAGAGAGAGGACCTTACAGAGCCCGAACACCCCCTGCTTAGAAATCAAGCTTGCTTATGTTTGCATTTCTATAGTTAAGGAAAGAAACGCATCTCATTGTAACCAAGTAGGGATTATGAATACCACACCAAGGGCTTATAAATTCCACCCCAAGGAAAGGACAATAATAAAAGGGGGGCAGATCTTCTCCCTTCTCATCTTCTCCCTTCCCCACTCATAAACAGTTTTCTGCAGGCCTTGGCTCTAGGCTGAGAACAAATCCCACCTGTGTCCCTCTATGACCAACCCAGCCAGCTCAGGAGTCCTCTGATTAGTTTGGTCTCTTCTAGAACTTCACATAAGTGTGCTAAGATATAATTTCACTGTGCACCAAGAGTGAATCTCACCTTTGGCCCAGAGCTGGAAGCAGAGCAGTTATACCTGGTAGTGTTTGAGAACACAGAATAAAACAACTTCAACAATTTCTATCTGAGGACCCAATTCTCATGTCTTTGCAATCAACAGCATTTAAGTGGGTTCAGGGTCCAACGAAGTAGTTTTTAAATCTTAGCCCTGTTGGATATTGGGCAAACACCTGGTTGAACTTCAATACTCCCATCCCCACCCCATCTTGCACCTCATTTGTAAGGCACTAAAGAGGAAGCCTGTGACTGAAAAGATGGCATACTGCCTGTGAGTACTTGGCTATTCAGATCATTTCCTATTTATCACCCCTGAAGTTTTACCTGTCAACTGGACTGAGAAGGGGAACAGACCCAAGGGCACAAGTTGCAAGACAAAAAACTCATCTAGGGACAACTATAGCTTTTTTTCATCCAATGTGATACCCAACCCCAATCAGAAGCACACTGAAGGGGTGCGTTTGAGGGAAACCTGGGGTTAGGAGGACACACATAGGTAAATGAAGTCAGCTTCATTATTTCAAGAGCTGTTTTACCATTCTTCCCATAAAAGAAAAGTGACACATCCAAGTCTAAGGAAAGGCCCACACCTTAACGTTGCTAAAATTTTGCTCAAAACTTTTTCAGAAATAACTAAATGAAAATTGCAATACTGGTCCTTTCTCTTACTTGTGAAAGGCAGGGAAAGATGCTTTGGGAATTTTTTAAATACTAGAAAAGGGCCAGGCGCAGTGGCTCACGCCGCAATCCCAGCACTTTGGGAGGCCGAGGCGAGCACATCATGAGGTCAGGAGATCAAGACCATCCTGGCCAACATGGTGAAACCCTGTCTCTACTAAAATACAAAAAATTAGCCAGGAATGGTGGTGTGCACCTGTAGTCCCAACTACTGGGGAGGCTGAGGCAGGAGAATCGCTTGAACCTGGGAGGTGGAGGTTGCAGTGAGCCGAGATTGTGCCACTGCACTTCAGCCTGGTGACACAGTGAGACTCTGTCTCAAAAAAAACCCAAAAAACAAAAACCTAGAAAAATGTTAAGATCGCTTTTAAAACTTTTTAAAATTGAAGTATAATTTACATAAATGCACAGAACTTAACAATACAAACTGATTAGTTTTGACAAATGCCCATTGTAACCAATGCCTCTATTAACATACAGAGCATTTCCATCACTCCAGAAAGTTCCCTGTGCCCCTTCCTAGTCAATCCACCTCCAAGCAATTTTAATCTGATTTCTATCACCTTTGATTCATTTTTCTTCTAGAACTTTATATAAATGTGCTGAGACATAATTTAATTTTCTGAATATTGCTGAATAGAATACAAATTGTTTCTGGTAAACATCTTTTTCTATCAGTAGAACTGGTGGAAAAAATATATCTTTAAGGGGGCCATTTCCTGAAAGCATAAACACCTACACTATTTTCAATTTCAGAGGATGTGGGAAAGCTGGCTATGCCAAATATAAACAAGCATTACGTAGGCCCTAAATGGTTAGACCAATATTTTCCCCCAATTCCTGTCTAGTTCATTGTACGATTACCTCTTTCTGGCTGGCCAGAACATTCCATTCACATAGGGAAGTTGTTTTTATTCCCTCTCCTCACTCTTCTGAGAACAAGGCTATTCTACATGAGAGGTGGCCCTCAAAGAGAAATCTCTAGAGTAACTGGAAGGGAAGTCATTTAAGAAAACATATACAATTTCTATTTAAGACTTAGGCAAGCTGCCCAACAAGAAAGAGCAACATCCATGATTTTTCGTCAGAGTGGAAAGGGTTTCTGTTAGAGCTTTTGGAAACCTCCTTCAGCAATGCTAGATAATCCTGTCTTTCAAAAACAGCCACGGGCTATTCTACAGGTCCCCAAATTCCTAAGTGAGTCCAATGCTAAAGTCTTACTACCATTCCAATTAGAAAATATGAACAAATGGTAACACAAGCCAGCAAGATAACCTTTCTGATCAATCTAGATCTTCAAGTTTTCTCCCATCACTATTTCCAGGTGAGAAAATGGTTATGGGGATATGTTCACCTGGGAAACCTTTAGATTAGGAATCTTTAAACAGGGTGCTCCTTTGAAACTTCAGCGTGGGCAGCACCGTAACTTTGATCTCAACCCCATTTCACTGCATCTACCAGTACCTGCTTCCTATAACTCTACACCTGTCCCAAAGGTTCACAGGTCCTCCCCTACTGCAGAGCAAGGCTCTAATAAGACCATGTCCTCCTTCCTCCAGTGCATAAGACAAACACCACTCATTTTGTTTGCATGTCCAGTTGAAACCTCACCTATTCTACAAAGCATCTTCCTCACCCTGTATGACCACTCCCATTTTTAAATTCCTCTCTCATTAGTCAATGCCATCATTTGCCACTCTGGAAACATGTTGGGTTGATAACTACCTTAGCTGTGTGTATCTTACCCTACCTGACTAGACCAAGAATGTTTCAAGGGACAGAGTCTGTTCAATCAATCTCCCAATCTCAATAAACAGTTTCTCTCAGAGTGTAAGCACTGAAATATTTGATAAATGCCACAGCTATGCAAATCTATTATAAATACATTTCAACTTGCAAATATGTTACTTTTATATGATTGTGGCCTGTTTTGTATGCTGATGATTCAAATCTAATCAACTTTCTCTTCTAAATATGGCTTCCTTTTCCTTAATATGAATGTTTTACCATCTCTGCACATTAGGAAATCAGAGATATTCACCTCAAAGTTACTTGGAGAAATAATTGTAAAAATAGTTCAAGCTCTTTGGATTATCAAATTCCAATAAACAGAAAATTAATTTTTTTTTGAGACAGACTCTCGCTCTGTCGCCAGGCTGGAGTGCAGTGGCATGATCTCGGCTCACTGCAACCTCTGCTTCCCGGATTCAAGCAATTCTCCTGCCTCGGCCTCCCAAGTAGCTGGGACTACAGGCATATGCCACTACACCCAGCTAATTTTTCTATTTTTAATAGACACGGGGTTTCACCATGTTGGCCACGATGGTCTTTATCTCTTGACCTCGTGATCTGCCCACCTCGGCCTCCCAAAGTGCTGGGATTACAGGCATGAGCCATTGTGCCTGACCTAATGTTATCTTTTTTTCGTTTTTAAGAGATACAAACCCTTATAAAGCAAGGCGATATCTTAACAGGTTAGAAGTTTGGTATGCTTCGATCACCTATTAACTGATCAGCCTTTGAATGAGCTTGACTTCTCATGGGAAAAATGACATGAGGAGAGACTGCCCATCCACACCCACAAAGGTTGTCTGACTGATTAAAGTTTTGATGAAGTTCAAGGGCCTATTTAACTCTAGCTGAGTGAATCAAATCTTCTATGACACAAGAAAGAAGATTCTGAAGTACTTCAAAAGTGGAAGTTACCTTTGCAAGCCACAAAGCCAGATTAAACTTTAAGCCAGCCTGACTGGGGGTCACTGAGAAATACCTCAAAAGGTAACCAAAAAGAATACATGAAAACAAGAATCTTTGAACATTCCCTGGGCCACCAATGAGAGAATGGATAAGGCCAAGCTAATCTAACACAAAAGGAAAAGTGGCTCCTTTCCCAGGCTCTAGATAACATTTAAAAAAAAAAAAAAAAAAAAAAAAAAGTGGCTTCAATGTACTTCTCCAAAAAAAAAAAAAACACCATTCTATAGGCCAAAAAGCCCACATAAAAATTCCAGAGGCCTTCAAATGCCATTTCTCCTGGAAAACCTCATTCACATGCCATCTCTGCTCTACCTACAATTAAAACTTTGCCTGTATTTATTTGTCTTCTCCATTTTGGATAAAAATGACCCAGTGTGTATTCACAATGATTTCATTGAAACTATCAATCCAGGAATTCACAGCCTGCTACTTTCCTTTTGAATTGGCAGTCTGGTCCCTTTAGGTTCACAGATAATTTTTTTCCTCACAGCACAATCACCCCTTTCCAGCCAGGAGCCAGAAACACAGCAGGTGCTTTCTTGGCAGGTGCTTTGCTTTGCCAACTCCACTATGCCCAGACTACCATGAACACTCCCTTCCTTCCCTAAACCACGCTTTGGAGGCTGGCTCAGGCTGAGGAGTCAGGGCTGGTAGACTCCTACTAAATGAGCAAGCTGTTCACCTGACCAAGGGTCAAGGCTGTTTCTACCTAAACCTGCTTAAGCCTCTTGCTCATTATTTTGTCTAATTTAACGCATTTGGTTAAATTGGACAAAAACATACAAGTGTCAGCCAGGCATGGTGGCTCACGCCTATAATCCCAGCACTTTGGGAGGCTGAGGCAGGCAGATCACGAGGTCAGGAGTTCAAGACCAGACTGGCCAACATGGTGAAGCCCTTTCTCTACCAAAAAATACAAAAATTAGCTGGGCATGGTGGCTCATGCCTGTGATCCCAGCTACTTGAGAGGTTGAGGTAGGAGAATTGCTTGAACCGGGACCCGGGAGGGGGAGGTTGCAGTAAGCCAAGATTGCGCCACTGCACTCCAGCCTGGGTTACAGAGCAAGAGTACATCTCAAAAAAAAAAAAAAAAAAATATATATATATATACACACACACACACACACACACACACACACACACAAATACAGGTGTGAAGATAAAGAGCTGGTGGTAAGGAGGAATAAAGGTAATGATCTGAAGTTTTAAAAAACACTGTTGCCAAATTTGGTGTGAAGAGGACAACTAAAGAAGATAAGGGGTGAGGGGTAGGGGAGCTGTAGAACTTGAGAAGGAAACTAATGGGAATCATAGAGAATGCACTATGGATGCAGAGATAGATGGAACTCAAACCAGTAAACCCATAATTAAGAAGTGGCCTTGGCCCTATATCATAAGATTGTATTGATAAATGATGAACGAATATACATTTTGATATTTTAAGCTAAAATTAGATATTAAGGCAGATGTTTTAGGACTTCAGGATTCCCCATTTGATTCAACTCTTTCAAAAAAACTAGTCCATACATTCAAAATCCTCCTAAGGCCTATCCGTCAGGGCAAAAAAAGAGAGAGAGAGAAAGAGAGAGAGAGAGAGAGAGAGTGTGTGTGTGTGCGTGTGTGTGTGTGTGTGTGTCTGCAGCTTTGCAAAATTAGAGAAATCTATCTCTTAATCAATAAAAATATAATATATACATACACAATGTTATATTTTATTAATATATTGATTAATCCTACAGTATTGCAAACCATTATGTTCTTGCCTTGATCTGTCTCTGTGATTTAGGGGTTTTGTTTATTTTGAGGTTTTTTTCTGTTTAACTGTCAGTGGAATTAGAGAAGAACTATCATTAGCATTTATATAACATTCACTACAAGAGAAAAGGACAGATTATATATTACACAGTGACAAGGACCCAGTTTCTGCAATATAACAAGTAAACTGGAACAATGGGGAATTTTTGATGATATTTTAAAATTTTGGATTAATATGCCAGCCTTTATGTTTTATGTAAATCTCATAGACTATATGGTTATTTTTTCCTTTTTCTTACTTGAAGCACTTCCAGAATGAAGAACAGGATTTAGCTGGCAGTGAATAATAGAAAGGAGGCTGGTATTGTAGATGGTAGCAAAGGCCTATCAGCCTCTAGGCAAATCCAGTAACAGCTCTACAAGCACTCAACTCTATCCTTTAAGCAATCAACATTCAGTTTGTCTGCAGCCAATAGGCAGGCAGAAGAGGGCAATATTCCTGAGAAATGTATTAATCATTTTCCTTGTCTTGACTCGTGGTTTTTCTTAATGCATTATTACAATGTTAAAAGAAAAGTCAACTTCTATGACAGAAGCATTTTCAATTCTTGTTCCCTTTCAGTCTTTGATCACAAGCACATAGATATATTTTACATGGTTTTATCCTAGTGTATGCAATTTTGTGTTCTGATTTGTTCAATTTGCAAAAAAAACTCTTTTTGTATTTCCATTGATTAATTTACTTGTTCAGCAAGCATTTATTAAAGTGCATGTTAGGTTTCAGGCACTATTCCAGGTACCACAAATATAAAGATAGATAAAAATCAGGTCCCTGTCATTGAAAAGCTCTCAGCTTAGTAGAATATAACAGATAATTACAATGCAAAGTATCATAACAAATACATATTTTAAAACCTGTGTTTACCATTTTTAATGGCTTTACAATGTTCTACCTGGAAAATACAACTTAATTCCCCTTCTTGATTATTTTTCATTATCACAAATACTGCTATAATTAACACGCTTCACATGTTTCTTCTTTCATTAATCAGTTTCTGTGGATAAATTCTCAGGAATGAGATCAATGAGTCAAAAAGTGTTATTCAGATATTTATAGCTCTTGGCATACCTTGCCAAATCGCTTCATATAAGGATCACACAGACATACAAATTCATCAGTTCTTCCACACCTTGCCAACAGCCTTACCACTAAATATTTTCTTAGGATTTTCATAAGTAAAAACCCATTACTGTCTTAATTTAATTACTGTATTATTTAATTAACTGCTAGGTGGAACATTTTCTTGTGGCTATGATTTTTTTCTCCTTCTGGGATCTGTGTTTACAGCAGATTTATCTATCATTTATCACTGTTATAATAGCTTCCTAATATTTTCACATACTACATATGTAATAACTTTTGACATAATTTATTGCAAATGTTTTCCTATTTATTGTTCTCTTTCTTTAGCTGGACTAGCTTCAAATTATACCAAAATCTTAACCATTTTTCTTATTAGTCACATCTGTTTATTTTTTCTTCTGGAATTCCTTCCATGGCTATAGTCTTAAGAAATTTGTCATTCTACCACAGAAATAAATGTTCTCTGTTGTCCACTCATTTTTCACTCATTCAATTTTCAATAAATGTCTCATATATGCCCTGCTTGCCACCAGTGGTAAAAAAGGATGAATGACATATTAATTATCCAAAACTCAGAAGTAGGTAAAAGGGGTTCCTGCATGCCTTACCAGTGCCACACTGGAGACCCCATTAATTGCTTCTGGAGGGACACATATCTCTGTTTGGCACACTATTTACCATTTATGAGGCTAGTTTACAACTCTGTTACTGTGGATATTAACTGGTCAAAACTGAGAGCACTGCAAATGATTCTTGCCAGGTAGCAACAAAAATAAATTTTGACGAGCAGAAATGCAAAGGATTTGTTCCCTAGAAAAGATAACCTCAAAGGTTACAGTTTTATTACATTGTAGGGCACTATGTAGTTTTGCATGTAACTTTGCTCTTTCACAATTCTCTTTAGCCAGACTTACCATCTTATAGATTCCTTCACTAATGAGTTAAATAAAACTCTGACACATGCTCACATTAGGTTATGTATGAGAGTTAGGAAATCTGGCTTCTAGCATCACCTCTGCCACTTCCACCCACATGACAGTTTCCTTAAAGTCCTCCTCCACTTCTAGCTTCCTGTTCTATGAACTGTGAGTTTCTGTAAGGTCAGAGGGCATCACCAAACCAAAAGCAATTGGAAAACTGTGTTTCTACATACAGAGTTGAATCAGAATGAATGATAAGCACATAGATATATTTTACATGGTTTTAACCTAGTGTATGTAATTTTGTGTTCTGATTTGTTCAATTTGCCTGAAACCCAGGATCCTCTGGGCCTGAGGGAGTCTGGAGGGACATTTCACCAGAGAATGTGGTGCAGCAGGAAGAATGAGAATGTGGTGCAGGAACAAGAAAATGTTGTGCAGCAGGAAGAGCGAGGGTCTCCAGACACAGGGACCAGGGTTGGCCATCAGCCCTGCCTCTTCTAGGGTCTCTTGATTCTCTTTCCTCATCCCGCACAATAAGCTTAAAGAACTTTGTCACGCCTGCCACATACTAGGTCTTCTAAGAAATGTCACTCCTTTTTTTGCCCTCTAAATCCACAGTGTCCACCACAATGAATACTAAATCCATGCTCTAAAGATGGATCTGGGTCACTCTGGATACCCAGAGTCTATGATCAATTCAAGTAGAAGAGAAACTTGGTGGCACTGGGTTGGAAATTCAGGGTTAATTAGTAAGCTGTGTTAGAGACAACGCTTTCCAGTGGCCCCAGGTTTGAACTCAGCTGGCTTGGGGGCATTCCTCTGGGGAAAGCCATTTCCTCATACAGGAGACTCAACTAGGGGATCCCTAACTTCAAGGCCAAACACCCTGTGAGTCTGCAGCAAGGCCTCATTGTGGGTGGGTAGGCAGTGACTATGACAGCCCATTTGAGGCCACTGCATTTCCCGGCTGGGTTGCTTACCTCTCCTACCACCTCTATGATGTCGCCAACTTTCAGTTCAAGTTCATCATCATTCTGCGGCAGGTAGCTGAATGCTACCTGACACCGGCGCCTCCGTCGCTCGCCTGGATGGGAAAAGCAAAATATTTAGAGACAGCACTTCTCCCCAAATCAGATTTTAAAGAGAGGCTTCCTAGGCATGCAGGCAAATTAAGCTGACTTATCTCAAATATGCTCTCTGGGACATGGCTAGAGGCATGGCAGCCCTGGTCTCTTAGAGAGAGGCAGTAGAAAGCAGAGCAATGCTTCTTGGTCTTTTAAAAGCTGCTAGGTCAGAAAGGCATGGATATGAGAAACCGATCCATTGGTGCAGAAGGCAAATACCCCACCCCTGAAACACTGGAGCACAGTGTTGCCTTAAACGGTTTTCCATGGATGGGGCTTTATATTTGCTGCTGTTGATTTTTGATGGAAGCTGATGTGATGTGGTAGACAAAAAAGAATGGTCTGCTTCTAATGCTAGCAAGGCAGAGGGGATTCTTCCAAATATGCAAAGAAAAAATAAGGTATCCTGGCCTTTTTCTTACTAATCATCACCCTTTCAGCATGAGGGAACTCAAGTCTGATAAGCGAAGGCTGATTAGATTTCAGCCTGCTCTTGGTACCATTTCAAACGCCCCACAGTGTTCAACAAATCTACTTCTGTCCTCTTCCCTCTGTCCCAGGGGATCCATTAACACGATCCCTGGCTGCTTACACAGAATCAAGCCAGACAAATCAAGATAAGAGTCAGGGCCACACTTCACTCAACCAGAGGACACTCAAGGGTACAACATCTCATTCACCCAGTGTGACCCATCTGGGAAACCCTGGCTTAGAGCTGGTTCAAGTACAGACACAACTGTCCACAGCACATCTACACCACAGATGTGCACTATGCAGAGAAAGAACATGTATGGTGGTGGGGGTGAGACAGACAGACAGACAGCAGTGGAGGCCCAAGCCAGGGAGAGGTGGATGGGAGATAGGAAGTTAGACCAACATTGCCCAGAAGTTTGTTGTTTATGGCTGACAGCCTCACACCATTCCTTCATGCCACTGCATGGCCTAGAAAGCCAAAGGGATCAATGGCTTCAAAGAAGCACATTTAGAAATGCTTAAATTCTTTTTTGGCACTGCCTACAGGGATTCTTTTTCTTCTCTAATCTTTTCTCTGAGAAAGGAAGTCCATGCAGAGGTGATCACAGGGCAGATTAAGGCCCCAACGCAGGATGACATCATACAAAGGGGAAGGTCTCTGTGCTACATCGGATGAGTACCCTGATCAATATGTTTCAAAAGCCGGTGGCCTAGTTCTCTCTGTTCCATTTTTCTCGTCTGTATCTCAGTAAGGAAGAACACAGTTGAATAGAGGGAAGAGGGCAGAAGTTCAGAATCAATATCTTGTCTAATCACATCTTTGGTGACTCCACAAATACTCTCCACCCCTTTGTGCAAAATTGCAAACCTCTAGGTCTTAAGAAGAAACACAGCACTTCCAGGCCAATTCCTAGGTGCTGATGGCACTGTCAGCAGGCTGAGCCGTGCAACCCCAAGGAGGGCCTGGCTCTCCCTGGGACAGGGGCCCGCTCCAACTTGCTTTTCCAAGGCAGAGTGTCAGGAGGAATGAGTATTCCGATGCAAAGAATGCCACCACTATTCCATGGCTTTCCACACAATGGAAGGCAAATCAAGTACTCTGTACCGTAAAGGACATGGATTTCTCATTCTAGCAAATAAAGTCTAGATTACAAAGCAACCTTGGCACCCCTCCCCTGACCCTTGTGACTCCCCTGGCCCCACAGACACCTCTTAAGATGAAGTTCTACTATAAATCTTTAAAAGGCTTTCATTTGCTAGATGTTATGTTAAAAGCAAACTCTGCAGACGCAAATCTGAACATGAAACAAATGAAACGACAAACGTCTGAAAACCAACACTCACAACCACAGATATCAAAGTCCTGACCAAAGTGACTTAAAATAACACCATCTGAAGATCTAGTGTCAGCTGAAGCCATAAAACTTACAGTTGTATGTAAGTTCATATCTTCAAAAAACCCTCTGTAAAAAGTAGCATCTGATCCAGCACTGCACAAATGGCAAAGGAGAGAGTGATCTATTCTTAGAGAAAAGACTAACCCAATGGATGTAGGACCTGAAACAGAATAATTAGACTGCTCTTAAACCAAATCTCTGCATTGGACTTCCATAAAGGCCTGCCTTGTGTCAGAAGAATGAAGTCTTCTCTACTTTTTCTCTGCTAGGCTAGTCCATCCTTCTTAAAAGCCTCTATGACTGTTACTCATTTGGTGGCATAAAGTCCTATAAAGCTCCCTGCCAACACACCAAGAAGAATAAGCTCTACAGAGGGCACAGGGGAGGGACCCAGAGGTGGCTGGTGGTAAAGATCACCTGACCTGATGCCAAGCACAATCATTCACCCTCACATTGGGATAGCTCACAATCACTTCTGATATCCATCACCCCTTTCTCCTGCCAACCACATGAGTTAAAAAAATAAAAGCCAGAATGGGAATCATTTTGCAAATGAGGAATCCAGGATTCAACGTCTTGCCCCAGGTCACCAAGCTAGTAAGCGGCATTATTTCCTTAGCCTAAGTTCAGAGCTCTCTCTCCAGTGCTGAGTATAAACTAATACAATTCATATTTTGTGCCAGATTCTCTGCAATCTGTACTCAACTGCTTTCTACAACACTGTATCACATCACTTAGGTCTCTGCCATGGATCACTCACTACAGAGAGCCCCAAACTCCTGGAATGCTGCTTTTCGAGGCCTCAACTATAGTTTGTCATTGATTTGAATTTGTTTGCCAGTATCACCTGACCTACAACCCAGCTCAAGGGGGGTGCTTGAAGGTGGGAGACATTGTATTTCCGTTGCATCCATCCATCTTAAACTTAAGGAAGTCTAAGAAAGTCATCTGTCATTTTTTTCCTCTCCTGGAATTTCACTGATGTTTACTAGTAAGTCTTGTCCTTCCTTAAAGGGGTAAGGAGATGACACCACCACCTCATTTCAATAGTTTACATAAACTAAAAAAAAAAAAAAAAAAACTTACTACTTGCCTATGCCTGAGGTTTGGAATCCCTTAGTTTGAGCTACCACCTTCATGTCCAAATGAACTAGGCATGGAGTTTTTACAGTAGTCCCCCCTTATCCACAGTTCCACTTTCTGTAGTTTCAGTTACCTGTAGTCAACTGAGGTCCAGAAATATTCAATGGAATATTCCAGAAATAAACAATTCATAACTTTTAAATTGCATTCTGAGTAGTATGATGAAACGTCACACCATCCTGCTTCATCCTGTCCAGGATGTGAATCATCCCTTTGTCTAGCATCTCCATGCTATAGATGCTCCCTGCCCCTGAGTCATTGACACTGTCTGCTCCTGACATCTAACCACAGACAGCGTTGTGACTCCACAATTCAGGATCACTCAAAGCAGATGATCCTCATTCTGACAGATCATAAGAAGGTCAATAGTAGCCCAACACTACGTCACAATGCCTACATCATTCACCTCACTTTATTACATCATGTAGGCATTTTACCATCTCACATCATCACAAGAAGGCTACGTACAGTACAGTAAGATATTAGGAGAGAAAGAGAACATATTCACATAACTTTTATTATAGTATATTGTCAGTGTTCTATTGTTAGTGTTTTATTATTTTATTTATTTGTGTTAATCTCTTCCTGAACCTAATTTATAAATTAATCTTTCTCATAGATATGTATGTATAGGTAAAGACATAGTATATATAGGGCTTGGCACTATCCACGGTTTCAGGCATCCACTAGGGGTCTTGAAATGTAGCTCCCATGGATAAGGGGGAACAACTGTATTAAGTAAAATAAGGGTTAGCTAAACACAAGAACTGTGATACCACAATAGTCAATCTGATAATAACTGAGAAAGCACACCCCCAACTCTCTCACTAGACTCCATGGCCACCTTCCATTTGTGATCATTTTGTTTAATAAAATAACATTATTGAGCACCTACTATGTGCCGTAGACTGCTAGGCATTTTACATATGCTACCCCATTTGATTCTCACATTGAACCTCCGGGGTAGATTACTAACTCCCTTTTTACAGACAAGAAGACATCGGAGGCACAAAAAGATCACATATTTTACCAGAGGATTTCAAACGAGGCGATGCAACTCCAGAAGCACTGCCTCCCTCCCACATCTGACTGAAGCATTCTCAGCCCTGGGTCTTGAGATAATAGAAGGGACTAGCTTCACTAACATGGTATTTATTTAAAAGGTGGAATCATAAAGTGAAAAACCACAAATCAGTACTTGGGCCCTACAGGCCCCAGATTCAATAAAATAAAGCTGGTTGGATGGGGAGGCAATACAATTGCCTTCTTAGGAAAGGAAATAGCAGAAACTGACTAGGGTGTCATGACCCAGTCCCCAAAACACCACATACATCTGTATTTTAAAGCCTACATCCTAGGATCTTACAGCCTGTGAAAACTTTACTAGGCCAATTCAATCAGTGTCCATGAAAATATACTAATAACAAGAAATAATGTAGTAGATGAAAAGAGTCTTTGGGTCAACTGAAAACTTCCAACATTTACAGAGCTTCCCCCTCCCCCACACTCCCCCACCACCTCTTTTTTTTTTTTTTTTTACATCTACCATTCCCCATGATGGAACAAGAGTAAAGCGTTTAAATCATCTGATATTTTCAAAGAATCCATCAAATTAATCAACTAGATCCTTATCACATACCTGGGGAACATGGCAGTATTCTGAAATCATATTGCAAGAGAAAAACCACTGATAAAAAGTAAAAGAGGAAAACCAAAAGAAATCCTAATTCCCAGTTTCCAGGGTTACTTCTGGCATTTTCTACAGGTATGGCCTGGGGACCACCTGCACCAGAGGGATAAAATGCAGGGAAGAACTACTGAACTCAATCTTTGGGGTTGGGGCCAGGGACCTGTATTTAAACCTGTCCCTTGAATAACACTCATGAAAATCTAAATCTCCACAACAAATCAGTACCACAAATAAGAGGTGATTAAAAAAAAAAACACCTTGTGAGAACAGGTGGTCTCCCCTTGGAGGACTCTAATGCATGTCTCTCATTCTTCGCTGCATATTGAAATCACCTGGGGAGCTTTCTTAACACTACAGATGCCTTCCGAAATAGTAGCCCCAGAGGAACTAGGTGTCCATAGAAAAATGGCTTCTTCCAGGGCTAGGGCAAACAAAATATGAAGTGAGACTAAAATATCTGATTGTGCTAAAATTCATGAAGTGCTCAAACATCTAAGGGATAATTTCAAAAGGACACAGAAGTCAGCTATACATGGCTTCCACTGGCCAAAGTTGGGACAATACAGTATGTACTGAGGGGATTTATTACAATTTATTCATTTAAAAAATTCATGAGTTCATATGTGTATTTTTAACAGGTAGCTAGCTAGCTAGCTAAAGAAGATCAGATAGATAGTTATGGGGTGAGAAGTGAAAGCTCTTTTTTTTTTTCTTTAACAAAAGAACATTGACAAATACAGAAATGATAGAAATAGACAATAGTCATTTTATTTTTTTCCTTTGAATTCATTATTTTCTTTGGATATATACACAGAAGTGTGGCTGCTGGATAATATGGTAGCTCTATTTTTAACTTTTTTTTTAGAAACTTCCATGCTGTTTCCATTAAAGATGTACCAGTTTAAATTACCACCACCAATACAACAAAATGCTCTATGACATTGGTCTTGGCAATGATTCTTTGGGACAATAGTCATTTTATAGCCATCAGAGTAATAATTGATTCTGGGAAGAACTGATGGTTGTTAAAACCACTGGGTGATAGCTTGTTGAGGATTAAGATATTTACAAAATCCCAAAGTATCTCCCCACAGTTACAAAAGGAAAATGGTTCCCTTAGAATGAAGAGAGCTGGCAGATACAGCCTTACCCAAGTGATCCAAGTTAACATTGCTAATCATAGGACAAATTGACATCATGTGCCTCCTGATTGGCTACACTGAGAAGGGCCTATAGAACATTATCACCTATAGAATACTTCTATAACATCACCTGTAGAATACTTCTGCCACAACATTTACCTAAATCCAACCATGAAGAAACAATCATTCAAAATTAAAATGAGGAGTAGTCTACAAAAACTGATCTGGCCGGGCGCCATGGCTCACACCTGTAATCCCAACACTTTGGGAGGCCAAGGCGGGAGGATCACCTGAGGCCAGGAGTTTGGGACCAGCTGGCCAACATGGCGAAACTCTACTAACAATACAAATATTAGCTGGGTGTGGTGGTGTGCTCCTGTAGTCTCAGCTACTCGGGAGGCTGAGGCAGGAGAATTGCTTGAATCCAGGAGACTGCAGTGAGCCGAGATCATGCCACTGCACTGCAACCTGGGTGACAGAGCGAGACTCCACCTCAAAAAAAAAAAAAAAAAAACCTGATTTTTTTCTTAGAAATTTTTTTTTTTTTTTTTGAGAGAGAGAGGGTCTGACTCTGTTGCCCAAGCTGGAGTACAGTGGTGTGATCTTGGCTCACTGCAGCCTCGACCTCCCAGGCTCAAGTGATCCTCCCATCTCATCCTCCTGAGTAGTCCTGGGTAGCTGGGACTACAGATGTGAGCCACCACACTGGCTAATTTTTGTATTCTTTGTAAAGATAGAGTCTCACTATGTCGCCTAGGCTGGTCTTGAACTCCTAGGCTCAAGTGATCCTCCTGCCTCAGCCTCCCAAAGTGCTAGGATTACAAGAGTAAGCCATCAATGCCTGGCCAAAAAAAAAAATTCTTATTGATACATAATATTTGTACATTTTTATGGGGTACACAAACCCCTCTTGGCTGTACCTGGACTATTGCAGTGGAAATGCAGAGTATTTAATTAATCCGCATTGTGTGGTCCCTAGAGATGAGCCTGCTTGATTTTCATAGGGACGTGTATAATCAACATCTCTGCACGGCAGAACACAGGAAATCCATTTGCCTGCTACTTCAAAAGCAGAGAGCATCTGACAAGTGGGTATAGCTATGCCAGTGCTCATTTTCTCCCAAGTCTTGGCAGGAAATAAGAGAAAAAGTAGAGCTAGTAGGGAACCATTTATTAGAGCCTTTGAGCCATGGAGGGTAGGAAGGGAGGCAGATTAACATCAAAAGTTACAGAAGAAAAATCACCTTAATCTTGGAGATGAAGGAAATGAACATCGAGTGCCTGCTACATGCCAGGAACCACACTTGGCACGTAACAGGCCTTCCCTCATGTCCTCAGGCCAACTCTAGGAGGTTCAGCATGCTGGTCCCACCTTTATGATGAGCACAGGAAGCCTGAATAATTTGTCCAGGGTACATGGGTTAAATAAGTTGTGGTCTTCAGTCCTCTTCTTTCGCCAACCCAAAATGATACCAGGAAGACAGATTAGGAGTGAGT
This sequence comes from Sapajus apella, assembly GCF_009761245.1. NCBI lineage: Eukaryota > Metazoa > Chordata > Mammalia > Primates > Cebidae > Sapajus > Sapajus apella. Next base: position 15,438,717 of record NW_022436957.1, read on the forward strand.
TTCTAGGAGACTCTGGATGCCAAGCTAAGGATGAGGACTTTATTTTGTGTGCAATGAGAAATCAGAGGAGGTTTCTGGAAAGAGAAGCATAGAACAAGATGTGATGAGGGCAGTGATCTAGGGAGAAGGGCATGGTGTCAGGGATGTGCGGAATGGTGTTGAGGAGGGGTCCCAGAGCAGGAGATGGTCCAGCAGAAGACAATGAAAGACACAACTGTAAAAACACAGTGGAAAGAATCACACACCCAGAGAAGGAGGCCAACAAGCAGACACAGACACAGATGTACATACACCAAACAACTGTCAGTTGACATGTCTGTTGCCCCCTTTGGGGGCCAATGACCTTCTCCTACTTGTCCTTGATACCTGCACCTAGCTCTGGGTCTGAGTAGACCTACTCAATCCATTCTTGACAAATGAATGAACTAATGAATTCCACATCCTGAAAGGTGGAGAGAAACAGAGTTAAAGCTTCAACATGGTATTAAACAGGGCAGCAAGACCCAGTCTCTACACAAAACTTAAAAATGAGCCAAGCAGGCACACACCTGTAGTACCAGTTACTTGGGAGGTTGGGACAGGAGGATTGCTTGAGCCCAGGAGGTCAAGGCTGCAGTGAGCCATAATCGTGCCACTGCACTCCAGCCTGGGCAACAGAGTGAGACCTTTTTTCTAAAGAAAAAAAAAAACCCCAAACCCAACAAACAAAAGTCAATGCCATCTGGAATTGTTGAGGCTATAGGGATGGAAAGATGGTAGACCCTGCAGTCTTGCTGGTGTGTCAAAGTTGGTTGATTAATTGACCAATGCATTCTCCATCAACCTTGTAGTTTAAAGCATCTGTAGTACTAAACAATGCTAATCTATTCCTCTAACTGCTTTCCTCTTACAAACTTATGCCCCTCTATGAATTATCCACACTAAACAGTAGAGCAGGGCTATATATGAACAAGAAATGACGTATATTTGATTTTCTGTTCAGTCCTCTTAAAAGACAGAAAACATTTGTTTTAAGTAGGCAAAGATACATGCATAAAAAGGTTCAGGGCAATATAATAGCAAATGTATATATGCACAGAGATCTACATGTGAAGCCAGGATGTCCACTGGGAGGGGAAGGTATATCCAGGCAGCATTAAGTATAACAAGTAGCTCTATGTGTACCAGTGTGAAAAGGTGTCTATAGTACATTAAAAGACTAAATCACATAATATGTATACTATGATCCCAATTTTATAAATATACACACACACACTCATAACTCTAAACAGCATGTAGTATTTTAGTTACTCCTGATCACCTGGAACCTAGCACAAAGTATGCATTTAACAAATGTTCATTAATAAATAAATGAATCCATTCAACATTAAACTAATATGTGAAGGTCTAATACAATTAAATGAATGAGGGCAACAGAATGAGAAACTCTGTCCCAAAAAAAGATACAAACGAATGAGAGAAAGGAGGTATATGTACACAGACACACTTGTGTAAACACAGAAAATGGCATGGAAGGCTATACGCCAAAGTAACAGTGATACTTCTGGGGAGGCAGATTGGGGGAAGGGTAGAAACTCATTTTAATGCTTCCACAATATCAATGTGTTTTCACAAAGAGCACATAATATACACTGTAATCACTTTTTAAAAAACATCACAGTCACCTATTAAAATAATTACCTTGTATTATGAAACTTATCCTTCTGATCACACTTTGATTACATTAATAGTAAAGTGAGTTGGTGTTTTGAAAGAAATAAAAATAAATCAGCAAGAAAGGTGCTTTTCATGGGGCTGAATGACAAGGGCCCTCTGACCTCCCAATGACAACTGATTGTGGCAGGTCTATGAATACAGCAGGAGGTGTTAGTTCAGAAAAGGGTTCCACATCTGTAGCCCACATTAGTCATTACCCTGATCAGATGCTGTTACAGAACCCTGAGGAGGCCCATACTACTCCATCAGTGACCAAGCCAAGGTCATCTTCCCTGGCCAGACTCCACCAGCCTACACAGCCCAGACAACCATCTCTCTCCAGGTGGAGGGGCCCTGTGGTGTCCATCTTCTGAGCTTGCCCTCACCCATGGGAACACACACACACACACATACATACTCATTCATTCAGCCATGGGTGCCCCTTCTCTGGGTTCCCCTAATAACCATTATCTTTCTCTAGCTCTGTCCTCCCTCCATTGTATTTTTGTTATCTGTGAGTGTCAATTTCTGTCTGTATCTTTTCAACCCTAACACCTCTCAGCTCTTTCATACACATCTGTGTCAACCAATTCAACTGACTCACCAACACTGACATCTGCCTCATCATGGTTAGGACAATGCAAATGCATCACTCAATATTCCTATGTGGACTCAGGTGCCATATACCTAGACAATTCCTGATCCAGGCCCTCCTCAGCCCTAGGAACTTCAGAGTCACCTGATTTTAAGAAGTCACTGAAAACAGTCTTAAATTTGGTCAATTAACATATGACCCCCCAAATCAAGTTTCTACTGCCAACGTAATAGTCAAAGGGGCCATTCATTGAATAAACCGAGTTTCTGCAAAGAGGAGCTGCATATGGATATTTTAACATTAATGCTGTCATCTGATATTTCTTTAGAAGCCACATTTGTAATTTTTGGTGTCATGAGCTTAAAGAAGTCAACATCCTCTACCTCAACCACATCTTATAAACATGGTATGTGAATCAGCCATCTGAAAGGATGCAGGGGCTCTGATTTCACTGCTCAAGGATATATGGTCCACACTGAAAGGATTAAACCACATAAAGAGAACCCTGGGGCCAGGCACAGTGGCTCACAACTGTAATCCTAGCACTTTGGGAGGCTGAGACAGGAGGATCACTTGAGCCCAAGAGTTCAAGACCAGCGAGGGCAACGTGGTGAGACCCTGTCTCTAAAAAAAAGATAATAGTAAAGAGAACCCTGAGCTAACAATACAGAAGAGACAGATGGCCCAACTCAACCAGCACTGCAACCCCTGCGTGGCTCTCTGCCTCAGTTTTCTCATGTATAAAACTGGGATGATGGAGACAGACCTACTTTCAAGGGAGCTTATTTCCACCTGACTCTCTCCCTTTTTTTCCATTTGGCTTTACATTCAGGAATCTTTGAAAACGCAGCTTTGTTAATTACTGATACTAGCCCAACCAATTTTCTTTTCACTAGTCTTTCCTTCCCAACAGAGTGAGATAAAGGAACCACATCAAAACCAGAATCAGTGACGTCTCTAAACGTCCCTCTGCTTTTCATCTTTTCTCAGGCTGGTCCTAGGCGTTGATTTTGGCCTTTCAGCACATCCCTCAATCCAAACAACCCAACCTCAGCAGGCCATACCAGGGACACCTCCCTAATGTGTCCCTGGCTCGACTTTCCCCAGCCCTGGCAGCTAGCTCTCTGGAGGGGAGGGAGTCTTGATTTTCAGAGAAGAAAATCCAATACATAAAGCAACTGCTTTTCCCTGCAAGGCTAATTTTGGCAAAATGCCCAAAAGAACTCAACATATTTATAGAGTTTTGTTTGATCTACTTTTAAATGCTCCATGCAGAGCCATTCAAGTGAAATGAGAATACAGAATTTCAAAGGAAAAATTTAAGGAAGATTCTAAATATAAATTATTTATTGAGCATAAATAAGATTTCTCCTTTCTATCCAACATACTCCCTCTAACACATCTATTTTTAAAGGCATTCTCAAACTTTGCTGCTGACAAGTGAATATATCAGATATCTAACTTTTACAGTTAAAGGTGGAGTGGGCAGGGAGGAGGGAAAAGATGAGGGGATGAGGGGTGAGAGAGAAGAAAAAAGGAGGAAAGGAGGGGGAGATGAAGGAAGAGAGGAAGAAAACACAAACATTTAAAGAACTGTGACAAAGGTCTAGAAAATCCTAAAGACCTTCATCTAGGGATCCTTCTGCCTTGCCTATTCTTAGAGAATTATTGGGGGGTTGGGGAGATACACACCATAAACAAACCTAGGGTTTCCCAGTTTTTAAAATCAGTACCAAAAATGGCCACTACTGGGAGATTTTAGAAAGTGGCAGAGAATTCCACATATACTCTCTCTTTTGCAGGGAAGGGAGATCTTCATTGCAGGTGGTCATAATGTTCTTAAATTTTGACTCATTTTTTATATAGTTTTCTTCTCATCCTCATCAAAATAAAGAGGGGTGGAAGCATAGGTATTTATGAATTTTCTTGATGTTGGAAGCCTAGGTATTTATGAATTTTCTTGATGTAAATGGGAGTTTATACTCCTACAATTCATTCTTCAGAATCTAAAAAGCCAAATCCCTTAAGCAGAGGTCCTTAACTGGGGTCCGTGAACAGAATTCAGGGGCTCTAAATTGGAGGATGGTAACAAAAATACATCTTTTACTATATTCTAACTGAAATTTGGCCTTTATTTCCACCGTGAATCTAAGCAACAAACCATATTAGTACTAACAGCATCTATGAATTTTATTTCCCATAACATGAATAGATATTTCAGTTGCAGTTATCTTTAACTATCATTTACACTCACCCCTACTTCAAAATTATGATAACTTCCTGACCCACTGCTAGATGTAGCTATAATAAAGAATATGTCTTACTTGTGTTTTTGTACTATTTCGACAACTATTTTAACATAATTGGTTTCCTTTGTAATTCTTTGGTTCCCCTTTTATTCATTTACCAACATTATTCTGAAAAGAGTCCTCAGGCCTCACCAGACTGGCAAACAGGTTCCACAGAAATTTTTTGAATAAAAAGAAACCCCAATCCCTGCTTTTAAGACTGTAGTTTCAGGGCTGGGTGCAGAGGCTCACACCTATAATCTCAGCACTTTGGGAGGTCAAGGTGGAAGGATCCCTTGAGGGCAAGATTTCAAGGCCTGAGCAACATGGCGAGAACCTGTCTCTACAAAAAATAAAAATAAAAAAATTAGCAGAGCATGGTGACGCGTGCCTGTAGTCCCAGCTACCCAGGAGGCTGAGATGGGAGGATCACTTGAGCCCATGAGTTCTAGGAGGCAGTAAGCCATGACTATACCACTGAACTCCAGCCTGGGCAACAGGGCAAGAACTTGTCTTTAAAAAAAATTAGTTTCCAAGGAAACCCAAAGTACAGGGGTAAATTATTTATATTTAACAAAGCAGCAAACATAACATTTGGACTCTGTTCATTGGAATGCTTCATAGGCTTTGGAGTAACACATCATAGCAAAAGAACCACTTTGGGCAACTTCACAAGTCCTGAACCACAAACGGCCACGTGGCACAATGCTCATGAAGCTGCTTGCCAAGTGCCCTCTTATTACTCGGGTCAGTGGCTAGCAAGAGCCCCACTCTGTCATCTGGCGCCCTGGCTTGGCTGAGCTCAGTGCCCATGCTTTCTTCCAGTGAGGTCAGCATAGCTAATTTGCAGGCTGACATCTGCCACAGCCTCATCACCCTACCCCCACTCAGCCCTACTTTTCTCTCCCTTTTCTGACTACTTAAATTCTGGAGAGCACTACAAGTTTCCCCATATCCTTGAGGTATAAAGAGGTCACTAGGGCTTCCACCTACCCATATGGCTTCATACACACCTCTTGCTCCCAGCCCAACTCAGCTGCACTGTCGTGTGTATGTGTCCCCAGTGCCTGCTGGGCTGCAAGCACAGAAATATTCCATGAAAGGAGGGAAGTTGATGCTAATTTTTATAACTGCACATGATCTGCCTGGAGGGGTTGCCTGACTTCCACTGAGGTCCAATGTCTGTGGTATCACTAGAGGATGAAGGACCCTATGGTCAGCAAGGCCAGCTGGGACCATAGGCATCCGACCAGTTCTTCCAAAAAAAAAAAAAAAGTCTAAAAATAATGTCTTGGTCAAACATGCTGGCTCACGCCTGTAATCCCAGCACTTTGGGAGGCCAAGGCAGGTGGATCACTTGAGTTCAGGAGTTCAAGACTAGCTTGGGCAACATAGCAAAACCCCAACCCCAGAAAAGAAAAATACAAAAATTAGCCAGGCATGGTGACACACATCTGTAATCTCAGTTTCTTGGGAGGCTGAGGTAGGAGGATTACCTGAGCTTGAGAAGTTGGGGCTGCAGTGAGCCGAGATCACGCCACTGCACTTTAGCCTGAGTGACAGAATGAGACCCCACCTCAAAAAAAAAAAAATGTTTAAAAAAAATCAAGAAAACAGCAATTCTGCTTTTAGAAAGTTATGCTCCAGATAACTCACATAAAATGTATAAAGATATATGCATAATGTTCACTGCTATATTAGTCAGAATAGTGAAAAACCAGAATCATTCGAAATGTCCTTCAATTAGGGAACTGGTTAATTAAGCCATAGGTGTATCTCCATACAGACTACCAAAGGGAAGTGTAGCTCTAAATGAACAGATAAGGCAAGATTTCCAAGATTCTCATCAACCTAATACAAAAATTACAATACAGTATGAACAGTATGATCCCATTTGTGTGGTTATTTTTTCTTTTCTTTTTTGAGATGGAGTTTTGCTGTCACCCAGGCTAGAGTGTTGTGGTGTGATCTTGGCTCACTGCAACCTCCGCCTCCTGGGTTCAAGCAATTCTCCTGCCTCAGCCTCCTGGGTTCAAGCAATTCTCCTGCCTCAGCCTCCCGAGTAGCTGGGACTACAGGCGCATGCCACCATGTCTGGATAATTTTTGTATTTTTAGTAGAGACAGGGTTTCACCATGTTAGCCAGGATAGTCTCGCTCTCCTGACCTTGTGATCTGCCCCCCTTGGCCTCCCAAAGTGCTGGGATTACAGGCGTGTACTACTGCACCTAGCCCCATCTGTGCTTTTTAAAAATGTTAAGATGTATATATCACTATGTGTTTGAAATTGACATCTTTATGATCAAATGACTATCCACATCTGCTATGGTTCCTTCTAATACCGACACACAGACATCTGTAGGGATGATCATGAACCAAGTTTCTTCCAGGAGGTCTGACTCAGAGAAGGGATTTGATGTGACTCTTTACACCATGACTTGACTTTGTTAATTTTTTACACTAAACACGTATTATTTTTAAAATAAGTCTAAGAAAAGTTAGGATGAGTCAAACTAGAAAATGTTTTAAAAGAGCACAGAAGTATAAACAACCCAATAGCACAAAAGCTGCCTTACTGAGCAGATGATTGTGCAGGGATTGGATAAATAACAAATCAGTCCTCTCTTGGCAGAGTGCGGAACAAGCATCACCTGGAAAAGGGCAGATGATTAAGCAGACGTCCCCCTGCCGACCCCAGCAAACAAAGACGTTAGTAATGCACATGCTATCTATTTGTTCAAAGCAAATAAAAACTTTTCTCATTTATTTAAACAAATCCCACTTTCCTTGTAAATATAGGAAAGGTACAAAGGTGTATTTTTTAAAAAGAGGGGGTTATCTCTCACCCAGACTTCATTTCCCAAACTAATCTGTATCTTTCCTCGCCATCTCGGGGAGGGGGGAGCAGTGAGTGTCATGAAAAGCGTAAACTTACAAGCTGCAAATCCAGAAAGTGTCAATCTAAAAATCCTGAGGCAAAAAAATGAATGTAGATTCATTTGCAGAATAGAGAAAGAGCAGAGAAAAACAGAGAAAGTAGAGAAAAATAAATCCACATTAATCTCTCCCAAAATAATTTTTGTCAGCACTTAAGTATTCTATTCAGCACTTAAATGTCTTTACCTCAACAGGCTTTACTATAAAACTTTCTATATATTACATATATCTCTTTTTGCAAGATGAAACCTCTTGGAGGGTGGGAATTGGGTTTTTCTAATGGTCTGCAGCAGAGATCAGCAAACTACTATTGTAAAGGGCCAGACAGTCAATACTTCAGGCTTTGTGAGCCATATGGCCTCTGTCAACTACTCAACTCTGCCATTGTAGTGGCAAAAACCAACCACAGACCATACATAAATGAATGGGTGTACCTGTGTGCCAATAAAACTTGACTTACAAATACAGGCAGTGCCAGATTTGGCCCATGGGCCATCATTTGCTGACCTTTGGTTTATAGGAAGAAGTGATAAGAATCCAAATCAGAAACCAGGGGCAAGAGACATGGGTGAGGTTGAATCATCAGCTTAGATGTGACCCCCTCCCAGACACCTTCCCTGACTGCCTTTGAGGCAGGGTTATGGTCCCCCCAAACCACCACCACCAAAAACAACCATGAGAGAGCACAAACCCAGTGTGTAATGCTCTCTTTACCCTGCCCACGCTGCCTGGGGATTGTTTGATTCTCAAATCCGAGGAAAAGGAACTCAGCTGGACTCCTTGTGGATTACTACAGGCTAGCCCAGAGCCCAGCCTAGAACAGGTCTTTAACAACCATCTCATAAACAAAGGAAGAACAAAACATGTAAGTAAGTAAGGGGATGAAGAAGAAGGAAGAATTAAAAATGGCCCTGAAGTGTCGATGGGAGGAAGTAAAGGTTGGTAATGCCAACTAAAACGCAGAACACAGCTGAGCATGGTGGCTTACATCTGTAATCTCAGCACTTTGGGAGGTCAAGGCAGGCGGATTGCTTGAGCCCAGGAGTTCGAACCCAGCCTGGGCAACATAGCGAGATCCTGTCTCTACAAAAAAAAAAAAAAAAAAAAAAAAGATTAATTAGCCAGGCGTGGTGGCACACACCTATAGTACCAGCTACTTGGGTGGGCTGAGGTAGGAGGATCACTTAAGCCCTGGAGGTGAAGGCTGCAGTGAGCTGTGACTGCACCACTGCACTCCAGCCTCAGTGACAGTGAGAGACCCTGTCTCAAAAAGTGAATAAAAACAAATAAAATAAAATGCATAATACAGAAGCAACAGGAGTCTGACCAGGGAGAGAATCTGCTGCTCGATCACATTCGAACAGTTGGGGACACAGTGATTGTCTCCCATCTGCCACTCCACCACAGACCACCAGACCTGGGTCAGCTCCTACCAGAAACGGGTTCAGGGATCAGCAGGTGGTCCTAGGTCAGGGTGTACAGTGAGAGACAAAGGTGGGTCTGCCCAGAGCATCTAAATGAAGAGAGGTCCCCTGCACTTCCGCACTGGATGTAAACTGGGAAGTCCACTGTTGCTCCACTTGCTGGTCATAGCACAAAGCCAACTCAGGGAGAAGCAGGGCACAGAGAAGAAACTTGGGCCCTGACAAGTCTGCCCTGCCTGTGTACAACTTCCTGTTACACAAGACAGGCATTTCTTCATGACCTAAGCCAGGTAGAACCACGGTGCCTGTGACCTGCAGCCCAGAGACCAGTAGCCAGCACAGAGTGACTGAAAGTGGACATGAAGGCAGCAAGGAGGGTGGGCCCCCCTAGAGGTTGGGATTAGGGAATTGTATGCTTCATGGCATTGGCTGAACCCAGGAAGAAGCCAAAGACAGGACCATAGAAACAGCTTACACTTCAGAAGTTGGAGAAGAGGAGTCAATCAAATATAATAGAGAAAGGAGTAGAGCGGGAGTGGGAGGGGCAAACAGAGGCACAAAACGCAAAGCAGAATGTTTCCAGAAAAAGGTGGTAATCTAAGGTACTACATGGAGTTTGGCAGAGGCAGCAAAAAGGAAGGGGTCTGACAGACCCAGGTTCAAACCCAAACTACACCACTAACAGTGTGGCCTTAGATAGGTCATATAACCTCTCTGAGCCTTGCTTTTTCCAACTGCAAAATGAGGCCAATGCCATCTACTTCTCAGGGTCGTTTAAAGGACTGCATAGATGCCTCCACTACAACACTCTGCATAGGGAACTAGGGTGTACTGATTGCATTAAGGTCCTAATTCTTTTTTAACTTTTAGGTTCAGGGTACAATGTACAGGCTTGTTATATAGGTAAACTCATGTAACAGGGGTTTGTTATACACATTTCATCACTCAGGTACTAAGCATAATACCCAATAGGTATTTTTTCTGATCCTCTCCCTTCTCTCACCTTCCACCCTCAAGGAGGCCCCAGTGTCTGTTGTTCCCCACTATGTGTTTGTGTGTTCTCATTGTTTAGCTTCCACTTATAAGTGAGAACGTGCATTATTTGGTTTTCTGTTCCTACATTAGTTTGCTAACAATAATGGCCTCCAGTTCCATCCATATTGTTGCAAGGGGCATGATCTTGTTCTTTCTTATGGCCGCATAGTATTTCATGGTTTAAATGTACCACATTTTCTTTATCCAGTCTATTGTTGATGGGTATTTAGGTTGATTCCACATTTTTTCTATTGTGAATAGTGCTGCAAGAAACATAGCTATGTATGTGTCTTTATGGTAGAATAATTTACATTCCTTCGGATAAATACCCAATAATGGCACTGCTGAGTCAAATGGCAATTCTGTTTTTAGTTCTTTGAGGAATCACTACACTGCTTTCCACAATGAAGACCCTTAATTCTTTACCCTTCCCAGTCTCCATGTCCTTTCTCACATGACTTCAGAGTGCTTCCCTTAAAGACAGAGTAGATATCCCGGCCCATGTGATTTGCTTTAGAAAGCAAAGTGAAATGTAAGTGGTAGTATGTGGTTCTAAGCTTAGGCCTCAAAAGAACTCATAGTTATCCACTTGCACTGTTGCACCTCTGCCATCACCACGCAAACATGCCCCAGCTGGCCTGCTGGAGCATGCAAGATACACAGAGCAGATTAACGTGGTATGCTGCTGGGGTTTTGTGGACATTTGTTATGCAGCAATATTGTGGCAACAGATAACTGATACGACAACACTTGACACAGTGCAAGTCCTCAAAAAAACGTTTAACACCAATACTCAGGGAGGAAGGAAGCTGCAAATATTTTATCTTATTCTTCCATCCTAGTGAGTTAAGTGTTTTCTCCCATTTTTTCTTTGTTTTTTTTTTTTTTTGTTTTGTTTTGTTTTTTTTTTGAGACAGAGTTTCACTCTTGTTGCTCAGGCTGGAGTGCAATGGTGCCATCTTGGCTCACTGCAACCTCTACCTCCTGGGTTCAAGTGATTCTCCTGCCTCAGCTGCCCGAGTAGCTGGGATTACAGGCATGTGCCACCATGCCCGGCTAATTTTTTTGTACTTTTAGTAGAGACGGGGTTTCTTCATGTTGTTCAGGCTGGTCTCGAACTCCGGACCTCAGGTGATTCGCCCATCTCGGCCTCCCAAAGTGCTTGGATTACAGGCGTGAGCCACCGTGCCCAGCCTCCCTTTATCTTTTCTCCATATTCATCAGAGCCCAAAGGGCAAACAGAAGTTTCTAGAAAGATTTCTTTTTAGATAGTTTGAAGAACACTAATTTTAAAGGACAGGGAAAGATTGTTAATTTCCTACTTATTGTACTATGTTTATCTTTAGCTAACAAATAAAAATGGAAAAGAAAACAGGAGAAGGAAAGCTCTCTTGACCCAGAATTCTCTTATGCAAGTCATCCATTATGCCTCTCAAGAAACACACATGATGCAATTGAGACAAGGTAACATACATGACAGACCAACTGTAATTGCTAATTAACAGAATTTCTTAGCTGGTGGTGAATGGAAGAATGTTAGTTATTTGTTACACTATTCTTGATCCTTTTTTACTGTGGTAAAGCATTCATAACATAAAATTTACCATCTTAACCATTTTAAGTGTACAGCTCAGTGGCATTAAGTACACTCACATTATCGTGTCACTATTGCCACCATCCATCTCCAGAAGTCTTTTCATTTTGTAAAACTGAAATTATATAACCATGAAACAGTAACTGCCCATTCTCCTTCCCCCAGCCCCTGGAAACCATTCATCCTACTTTCTGTCTCTATAAATTTGACTATTTCTAGGTAACTCACATAAGTGGAATCATATAGTATCTGTCTTTTTGTGTCTGGTTTATTTCACTTAGCATAATGTCCTCAAGTTTCATCCATGTTGTAGCATGTGTCACAATTTCTTTCCTTTCTAAGGCTGAATAATATTTGTTTATCCATTCATCCTCAATGAACACTTGGGTTGCTTCTACCTTTTGGCTACTGTGAATAATGCTGCTCTGAATGTGGGTGTGTAAATATTTGTTCAAGTCCCTTATTGATCCCTTTCTATGTGTCTTTACTAAAACCTCATTTGGAAATATTAAACATGTTTTTAAAAGTATCACGCCAGGCACGGTGGCTCATGCCTATAATCCCAGCACTTTGGGAGACTAAGCAGGCGATCACGAGGTCAAGAGATTGAGACCATCCTGGCCAACATGGTGAAACTCTGTCTCTACTAAAAATACAAAAATTAGCTGGGCGTGGTGGTGTGCCTGTAGTCCCAGCCACTTGGGAGGCTGAGGCAGGAGAATCGCTTGAACCTGGGAGGCAGAGGTTGCAGTGAGCTGAGATTGTGCCATGGCACTCGAGCCTGGCGGCAAAGTTAGACTCCGTCTCAAAAAAAAAGTATCACTTAGATAATAATCTTTAGCCATCATCTAACAGGTGGCAGGGAAGGGACTGGCAGCTAGAATTTGTAATTCAACCCAATTTACCATGAATGATTCTATCCCACACCCACTGAAATAAACATGGAGATGATATGCAAAAGCCTTTGGAAGAGGCAGTTCAGGTTAAATATCTCTTATCAGAAAAGCTTGGGTCCAGAAGTGTCTTGGATTTCAGATTTTCTTTTTTCATATGTTGGAATATCTGCATTATGCTTGCCAGTTGAGTATCCATAATCTGATATCCAAAATGCTCCAATGAGCATTTTCTTTAACTGTCACAGCAACACATAAAAAGCTGCAGATTTTGGAGCATTTCAGATTTTGGATTTTCAGATTTGGGATGCTAAACCTGTATTCTGAAGCATGCTGAGCTGAAGGAAAAGTGAATACACATCTCACCGTCTGTCTAACCTTGTGCAATCAAGCTGAGTAAAGACTGGCAGAAACCCATGCTGCCATGCAGTGGATGAGAATGGGTGGCTTACCAAAGACAGAAATATTAATTGCATTACTCAACAAAATCAACATGGGGCATTCTCAGCAAAGAATCTTCTGAAGCTCTCCAGAGGCTTCTGACAGGTCATGTGGGAACTAGATTGGTTCAAAAACTGTTTGTCAGCTGTAGAAGCTAGAATGGGCTGATGGTAGAGTGGACCCCAATATTTCTTCCTGGGGACCCTGGGGAGGGTTTGCAAAGAAAGAAGTGGGGCTGGGCACAATGGCTCACACCTGTAATCCCGACACTTTGGGAAGCCAAGGTGGGTGGATCACCTGAGGTCAGGATTTCAAGACCAGACTGGCCAACAAGGCAAAACCCCATCTCTACTAAAAATACAAAAATTAGGGTGGTGGTATGCACCTCTAATCCCAGCTATCCAGGAGGCAGAGGCAGGAGAATTGCTCGAACTGGGGCTGGTGGGGGGGGTTGGGCAGAGGCTGCAATGAGCCAAGATTGTGCCACTGCACTCCAGGCTGGGCGACAGAGCAAGGCTCCATCTCAAAAAAAAGAGACGGAAAGAAGTGGGATCCTTACGCTTTTCAACATTTCCAAAGGCTTAATAGCCAAATGAGGGCTCATAGGTTAAAATGTTTTGAGGACTCTGTGTAAACAGTACCATGACCCTGAACTGGAGAACTAGTTATGTTCTGATGTAGAAACAAAAGCTTTTAGAAACCATCCCCAGCTTAAGAGATACTAGAAACTTCTCAACCTTTCAACTTGCAGATGAAGAAATTGATGCTTAAAAAGGTAAAATGACCTTCCCAACATTGATAATGGCCGACAGAGCTGAGAATTATCAAGATGAGGATAATTTAAATGAGGGTGTCTGAATCATCCTGGGCAGAAGTAGTGGGGAGATAAGGGCACAGAAGTAGTTTTCCAGCCTCAAGGAGCTAACAGTCTGATTCTAAGCCACTAAAAACAGACAGCATATTTGTTAACTGTTACTAAGTCTTGCTGGTTACCCCTAGGCCCATCTGCCTCTGGCCACAGAATCTTAGGGTTGAAGGAGAGGCCATCCAGGCCTGTGTCATTTTGTTTGCTTTGTTTCAGTACAAAGCTGACACTCATCAGCTCTAATAAATGATCACCTTCCATTTTCCACTTCAACTTGGGCTTTTGGCAGAATGTATTCATACATCAACATAAATAGCTCGATACAGTTCATAATTTATGAACACGTGGAAGGAGAGAGACTGATCCTACAAACTCCCCAGCTGATGCTTGCCTCTCTTCCTTCTTGATGCCTAGCTTTGGTCATTTTTAATTTTAAGATCACCTCCACCTGAGAGGATCAGCAGGGAGTGAGAAAAGTGAAATTGCATCCTATATAAGGCTTTCTAATAAAAAAGGTTTAGAGTTAAATAGCAAAAGCATTTCTGTGGGTCCCCTGGATTTCAATGGTCCATTTTATTCGCATCAACTCTGTACAATTGTAACAAGAGCTAATGACACACACTTAAATATACCCACACCCTAAGGGCCCACTCCAGAATGCAATGGAGCTTAAAAAGTATGGAAGAGAAGGATGGAGAGAGAGCCAGAGGAAGAATAAAGGAACAAAGGAAAGAAGGAAGAAGGGGGAGAAGGAGGGAGGAAAGGAGTCTCTTGAACATTAATGTGAATTGCACACGACTTCTGTGTAAGAAGGACAAGAGCTATAGGGCCAAAGCTTAGGAGGGAGCATGTGAAGTCTTTAAAGTATATGTATACATATGAAACAGAAATAGGATTTTCATTTCTAGCTTATGCTGGTTTTCCCATCCCTAACCACACAGTGTCAGACATATCAGTAACTGAGAGATTTCTTTTTTCCTTTTTGTACATAGCTTCAAGTGCCTTACCTTTTATCTCAATTATTTAGTCAAACATAAATTACAAAGAAAGCTAATTTATTAAAAAAGAAGCTACTTCTAGTGATATTATCAAACAGCTGCTTTAAAGCTTTTTAAAGGTCAAATATAAAACAACTGGTATTATTTTTCCCCTAAACAATATTTTTTAAAAATAACCATTAAGCATTTTGAGCAACCAAGTTGGGAGGATTGCTAGAGGCCAGGAGTTGAAGGCCAGCCTGGGCAACAGAGCAGAAACCCATCTCTATAAAAGAAATAATAATAACTATTAAAACAGCATGCTGTGTTCATTTGTTTGCTTTAATCTCTCAAATAATGTGGCCTAGCAAAGGGTTGAAACAAATTAAAGGGAAAACTCAGCGGTAAACTATCCAGGATTTTTGATTTTCCTTTGTAAGGAATGACAATACCAAAGAATCCATCCAAGTGGGTCCTAGGGAGAAAAGAAGGGGACAGAGAGGAAAAAGAAGCAAGGAGAGACAGGGTGGGAGGAGAGAAAACAGCTTTTCAGGCCACCCCACAGGGGTTGTCACCTCCCTGCTCTAGTGTTACAGCATCTTCAACAAGGAAACTGCAGGTGATTAGAGAGAGAGATTTTACCTAAATTGAAATTGTAGAATACTAATCATTAATCATTCATAATACTAGATTCCTGACAGGCAAAACTGACACATAATCATGTAGTCCAAAATTAACTTTCCCTCCCTGGTCCTGATGAAGGTGATGAGGAATCAAATATCAGAGAAGTCAAAGCCCAGAAATGAAGGAAAAGCTAAGTCTGGCCCATGTACTCCAACAAAAAGAGAACAGTACACACTTGTATAGAAAATAAACTGAACTCTATACACTTTCATTTATAAAACCTTGGATAAAAGTGTAAAATCAAACACATTAAAAATTTCACATGAAACTGAAACCTTCCCTTGTCTTGGATACATTCTCGCACTTGAATCGTATGTTACACCAGTAAATGTGAAAATTTTAGGACCCTTCTGTTCGAGCACAGTGTTAACCTTCTGACTTAACTCCACCTTCAATCTCATTGCTCAAGACCTAGTTGAAATTTCCTCCTCTGAAACTATTTCACCTTCTCAGTCTCTACTAACTGCCCATGTTCAGGGCAAGAGCTAGGTTCAGTACTTATTCTATGATCCACTCTCAAAACAGATGCTTAATAAGTCTCCTCTCTTCTTTGCCACTCAGTAACCAAAGACAATTTCTATGAATCACAGAATTTCAACAGCTTCTCCTTAAACATGTAACTTAATGTTTGTTTTCCCTCTGGTAGTTTGCCTTGCAGTAACTTGTTTTTCAAAAGAATTAGGGTGTTTGAGTACAAGTATATACTTCATTCAACAATTAAAGTGAGCTCCAAGATAAGTAAGATGTGGCTTCTTCCTCCAATGGCCTTAAAACCTAGTGAAGAAAACCAAAATCTAAACATGCACAAAACTTGCAGAAGAATAAAAGTGCATTAATAGAATGAAATGCAGCCCAAAGTATCAAAAAATAGTCATTTAAGATCAGATCACTAAGATCAGACTAAAAATCACTAAGATCAGATGACCAAGGTTTTTCTTTTTTTCACTTAATATACTATTATATTTGAAAAACAAAACAGTTGTTTTCATAATATGAACTAGTGAAAGTGAGTTTTTTTTTAGTTTTTTTACACGCCCACTTTTTTAAGTTTTCTTCTTAATTGATACATAATAATTGTATATGGGGTAGAGTATAATGTTATGATCCATGTATACATTGTGTAATGATAATGTTAGGGTATTTAGCTTACCCATCACCTCATTTATTTACCATTTCTTTGTGGAGAGAACTTCAAAATCTTCTATTTATTTCGAAACACACAATATAACATTGTTAACTGCTGTATAAATATACATATATAGTTGTCCCACAGTATTCCTGACAGATTGGTTTCCAGGAACCCCAGCGCATCCCAAAATCCACACATCTTCGATTCTCTCGATTGGTTCTGTGGAACTCAAGTATGGGAAAATACAGCCCTCTGTATACATAGGTTTGGCATCCCACAGATGCTGTATTTTCTATCTGCATTTGGCTGAAAAAAAAATCTACATATAAGTGGACCTTGATCAAGGGTCAACTGTATATACAAAACTCCTTAACTTAGATAAAAATTCCTACACACACACACACACACACACACACACACACACACACACACACACAATTCTAATATCATTTGTTTAAATACAGCATTTTATAATTTCCACTTATCCACTTCTGAAAGCTAGTGACTGGTAAGTACTAACAATTCTCTAAATATCAAAGGGGAACATTATTTAATTAACAAGAGTGTTCCACAAGGCCTACTGAAAGAGAAATCTTCAAAAGTTAAATTCTTCTATGTATCAGCAATAGAAAAAATATGAGAGGGAAAAGATCCTATTTACAAAAGCCAACAATAACCACCATCTATCTTAAAATAACATCATAAATAAACAAGATTGCACAAATAGAACTATAACACTTGACTCAACAGAGTGACATCCCATGTTACTGGATGACTAGAATTAGCTATTTAGAATTCAGAAGGGGATATATGTTTTAATCTACAAGAATTAGCCTACTGTGATGTTTGGGGAAAAGTGAAGGGGGAGAAAAGGTTTTCACTTACATACTTGTATATAAAGTTGGTTTATGCAACAATGCAAAACTTTAAACAAAAATGTTAGAAAAATGTTAATTCTTCTAAAAGTGACATAATTTTAATGAAATTAAAATTTTAACTTAATGACATGATTTTAAAATAAATGAGAGTAATTAAATCATTTTTGAAAATGAAGGGTGATAGGAAGGCTAAAAGCTTGGCATATATTAAAATGTATTATAAAGCCACAATGGTTAACCATATTAAGAACAGTAAGACAAATTAATGGTATAGAATTGAAAGCCCAGACAAAAAGACTGTAATACATATAATATTATATGATAAATGAGGTATCATAAAATCACTGGGAAGGGCTATTCAATAAAAGGCCCTGGAAAAGTGGCTATTTCAAAATAAAAATCAATTTGTATACTAACCTCATACTATACATCAAAATTCTATACAGATTAAAATTTTGAAGTAAAAAATTAAGCCAGTATAAAAAAGGAGATAAGCTAGGTGATAATTTATTCAGAGAAATCACAAAAGAAAGCATCAATATACTCATCTACATAAAAATTTACTATTTCTGTGCATCAAAATCAATCACAAACAAAATGAAAAACAAACAAATTGGGAAGCAAAATTTGCCAAGAATGACAAGGGAATAGTACACTAACGAGTAAGAAAAATATAAGGATCTCAATGTAAAGGGCAAAGATTACTAACAAATGATGGGAGAAAAAAATGTTCAAGCACTCTATTAATCAGAGAAATTCAATCTTAGAACACGAAGCAGCACTCTCCCCACTTCAGTAGTGAGACAGATCAGTGCAAGCTTTCAGGAAATCAATTTGATAATGAATCCAAGTCCCATAAAATATACACATGCATCGCTTCTCGGCCTTTTGGCTAAGATCAAGTGTAAAATATACACATGCTTTTGTCTAGTAATTCCACATCTAAGAAATCTTTCCTAAAGAAATAATCAGAGCTGTGGATAAAGATTTATGTGCAAAAATAGCCAACGCAGAGTTACCGACAACGGCAAGAAAAATTGGAAACATAAATGGATTCTTTCCTTTCTAGCAGAGGCTCTTTCTATGAAGCACAGAATTTAGAATATAAGAGGTTCTGCTTTTGATTTACAGATAATCTCATTTTTTTTCTCAAGAAATGAACAATAGGATGTCACAGCCAGTTCTCTACCCTTCTCAAATCAATTATCTAATATTTAGGTCACCCTTAGCAAAACAGCATCTTTTTGATCCCTCAGACCCACTATCTCCTAGGCAACTGATTGAATAAAGAAAAATATAAAGCTTTGCTGAGAAATATGTAATTTTAAAGACTTCAATAAATGGAATGGCACATCTTGTCCTTCAGGTGAGGAAAGGGGATTAGTGGTAGAAGACGTAAAAGACAAAGAGGCAGACAGACATGGCATTTTAACCCCCATTTGTGTGGTATTTTTTAACAGCTTTACTGAGATATCATTTACATACCATAAAATTCACCCATTTCAAGTGTACAATTAAACGGTTTTATGTATTTGCAGGATTGTACAACCATGACAGCAGTGTAATTTTAGAACATTTCTATCACCCCCAAAAGAAACTTCACGCCCATCAGCAATCACTTTCCATTCCCACCTTCAGCTCTAGGCAAACACAAATCTACTTTCCATCCCTAGGGAATTGCTTATTCTGCACATTCATATCGACGGAATCATACAATACGTGGTCTTTTGTGACTGGCTTCTTCCACTTAGCATAATGTTTTCAAGGTCCACCCATGTTACAGCATGTATCAGGACTTCATTCCTTTTTACAATATTCCATGGTGTAAGTAGATCACATTTTGTTCAGCCATTCATCCATTGGGGGATGCTGGGGTGGTTGCCACTATTTGCCTATCATAAATAATGCTGCTATGAATATTCATGTGTGGACATATATGTTACGTGTGGACATATATGTTTTCATTTTTCTTGGGTCACATGGGTGACTGTTTTCCAAAGTGGCTGTACCATTTTACATTTCCATCAGCAGTGGATGAGTTGTTCATACTAGTCACTTTTAATCTTTTTAATTTCTCCTAAAATTGGCAGTGATGTTTACACTTTAATTCCTCATATAGTAACTTAAATGTTCTCTCCTTTATTCTTGATCAGTGTAGATAAGGTTTATCAATTTTGTTGATAATTTTTAAGAATCAACTGTTTATTTCATTGATTTTCTACAGTTTTTCCATTCTCTATTTCATTTATTTCCACTGTAACCTTTATCATTTCCTTCTTTCTGAGTCTAGTTTGCCCTTCTTTTCTAGTTTCTTAAAGTAGAAAGTAAGTCTATTAATTTCAGCTGTCTTCCTTTTGTATACAGGCATTTGCAGCTGTCAGTTTCGCTTGAAACACTGCTTTTACCACATGCAGCACATTTTTGTGTCATGTTTTCATTTTGATTCATTTCAAAGTTTTTTGTTTTTTTTTTTTTTTTTTACTTTAGGTTCTGGGGTACATGTGCAGGTCATGCAGGGTTGTTGCATAGGTGCATACATAACCAGGTGGTTTGCTGCCACTATTCCCCCTTTGACTATATCTAGCATTTCTCCCCATGTTATTCCTCCCCACCCCCCACTATCCATCCCCTAGCCCCCTTAACTGCCCCGTGTGTGATGCTTCTCTCCCTGAGTCCACGTGTTCTCATTGTTCGACACCCGCCTATGAGTGAGAACATGCGGTGTTTGGTTTTCTGTTCTTGTGTCAGTTTGCTGGGAATGATGGTTTCCAGATTCATCCAAGTCCCTACAAAGGACACGAACTCATCATTTTTTATGGCTGTGTAGTATTCCATGGTGTATAGGTGCCATGTTTTCCTTGTCCAGTCTATCATTGATGGGCATTTGGGTTGGTTCCAGGTCTTTGCTATTGTACACAGGGCTGCAATGAACATATGTGTGCATGTGTCTTTATAGCAGAACAATTTATAGTTCTTTGGGTATATACCCAGTAATGGGATTGCTAGGTCAAATGGAATTTCTATTTCTAGATCCTTGAGAAATCACCACACTGTCTTCCAAAATGGTTGAACTAATTTACACTCCCACCAACTGTGTAAGAGTGTTCCTATTTCTCCACATCCTCTCCAACATCTGTTGTCTCCAGATTTCTAAATGTTCGCCATTATAACTGGCATAAGATGGTATCTCAACGTAGTTTTCATTTGCATTTCTCTAATGACCAATGATGATGAGCACTTTTCCTATGTTTGTTGGCCTCATATATATCTTCCTTTGAAAAGTGTCTGTTCATATCCTTTGCCCACTTTTGAATAGGGTTGTTTTTTTCTTGTATATCTGTTTTAGTTCTTTGTAGATTCTGGATATTAGCCCTTTGTCAAATGGGTAGACTGCAAAATTTTTTTCCCATTCTGTTGGTTGCCAGTTTGCTCTAATGATGGTTTCTTTTGCTGTACAGAAGCTCTGAATTTTAATTAGATCCCATTTGCCTATCTTGGCTTTTGTTGCCATTGCTTTTGGTGTTTTAGTAATGAAGTCCTTGCCTATGCCTATGTCCTGTATGGTTCTGCCTACATTTTTCTCCTAGGGTTTTTATGGTGTTAGGTTTTATGTTTAAATCTTTAATCCAACTGGAGTTAATTTTAGTGTAAGGTGACAGGAAGAGGTCCAGTTTCTGCTTTCTGCACATGGCTAGCCAGTTTTCCCAACACCATTTACTAAACATGGGAGTCCTTTCCCCATCGCTTGTTTTTGTCAGATCTGTCAAAGATCAGTTGTAGATGTGTGGTGTTGCTTCTGAGGCCTTTGTTCTGTTCCATTGGTCTCTGTCTCTGTTTTGGTACCAGAACCATGCTGTTTTGATTACTGTAGCCTTGTAGTAGAGTTCGAAGTCTGGCAGTGTGATGACTCTGGCTTTGTTCTTTTTGCTTAGGATTGTCTTGGCTATGCGGGCTCTCTTGTGATTCCATATGAAGTTTAAAGTGGTTTTTTCCAGTTCTGTGAAGAAGGTCATTGGTAGCTTGATGGGGATAGTGTTGAATCTATAAATTACTTTGCACAGTATGGCCATTTTCACAATATTGATTCTTCCTAACCATGAGCATGGAATGTTTTTCCATCTGTTTGTGTCCTCTCTTATTTCTTTGAGCAGTGGTTTGTAGTTCTCCTTGAAGAGGTCCTTTACATCCTTTGTTAGTTGTATTCCCAGGTATTTTATTCTCTTTGTAGCAATTGTGAATGGGAGTGCGCTCTTGATTTGGCTCTCTGTTTGTCTGTTATTGGTATATAGGAATGCTCGTGATTTCTGCACACTGATTTTGTATCCTGAGACTTTGCTGAAGTTGCTTATCAGTTTGAGAGGATTTTGGGCTTAGGCCATGGGGTCTTCTAAATATACAATCATATCGTCTATAAATAGAGACAGTTTGACTTCCTCCTTTCCTAAATGAATACCCTTTATTTCTTTTTCTTGCCTGACTGCTCTGGCTAGAACTTCCAATATTATATTGAATAGGAGTGGTGAGAGAGGGCATCCTTGTCTAGTGCCTGATTTCAAAGGGAATTCTTCCAGCTTTTGCCTATTCAGTATATTGGCTGTAGGTTTGTCATAAATAGCTTTTATCGTTTTATGATGCATCCTATCGATACCTAGTTTATTGAGAGTTTTTAGCATGAAGGGCTGTTGAATTTTGTCAAAGGCCTTCTCTGCATCTATTGAGGTAATCATGTGGTTTTTGTCTTTGGTTCCACTTATGTGATGGATTACATTTATGGACTTGTGTATGTTGAACCAGCCTTGTATCCCCGGGATGAAGCCTAGTTGATTGTGATGAATAAGCTTTTTGACGTGTTGTTGCATTCGGTTTGCCAGTATTTTATTGAAGATTTTTGCGTCGATGTTCACTATGGATATTGGCCTGAAGTTTTCTTTTTTAGTCGAGTCTCTGCCTGGTTTTGGTATCAGGAGGATGTTGGCCTCATAAAATCAGTTAGGGAGGATTCCCTCTTTTTGTATTTTCCGATATAGTTTCAGAAGGAATGGAACCAGCTCCTCTTTACATGTCTGGTAGAATTCGGCTGTGAACCATCTGGACTTGGACTTTTTTTGGTTGGTACGCTATTGATTGCTGCCTCAACTTCAGCCCTTGTTATTGGTCTATTCAGGGTTTCAACTTCCTCCTGGTTTAGTCTTGGTAGAGTACAAGTGTCCAGGAATTTATCCATTTCTTCCTGGTTTACTGGTTTATGTACATAGAGCTGTCTGTAGTAACCTCTGACAGTAGTTTGTATTTCTGTGGGATCAGTGGTGATATCCCCTTTATCTTTTTTTATTGCATCTATTTGATTCTTCTCTCTTTTCTTTTTTATTAGTCTGGCTAGTGGTCTATTTCGTTGATCTTTTCAAAACACCAGCTCCTGGATTTATTGATTTTTTGAAGGGTTTTTTGTGTCTCTATCTCCTTCAGTTCAGCTCTGATCTTAGTTATTCCTTGTCTTCTGCTAGCTTTTGAGTTTTTTTGAACTTTCTCCTATAGCTCTTTCAATTTTGATGACAGGATGTCATTTTAGATCTTTCCTTGTTTCTCATGTGGGCATTTATTGCTATAAATTTCCCTCTCGACACTGCTTTAAATGTGTCCCAGAGATTCTGGTAAGTTGTATCTTCATTCTGATTGGTTTCGAAGAACATCTTTATTTCTGCCTTCATTTCATTGTTTATCCAGTCGACACTCAGAAGCAAGTTGTTCAGTTTCCAAGTGATTGTGCAGATTTGAGTGTGTTTCTTAATCCTGAGTTCTAATCTGATTGTGCTGTGGTCTGATAGACTGTTTGTTATGATTTCCCTTCTTTTGCATTTGCTGAGGAGTGACTTGCTTCCAATTATGTGGTCAATTTTGGAGTAAGTGCGATGTGGTGCTGAGAAAAATGTATATCCTGTGGATTTGGGGTATAGCGTTCTGTATATTTCTATTAGGTCTGCTTGGTCCAGCTCTGTATTCAAGTCCTGATGTCCTTGTTAATTTTGTCTCATTGATCTATCTAATATTGACAGTGGAGTGTCGAAGTCTCCCACTATTATTGTGTGGGAGTCTAAATCTCATTTTAGGCCGTTAAGAACTTGCTTTATGGCCGGGCGCGGTGGCTCAAGCCTGTAATCCCAGCACTTTGGGAGGCCGAGGCGGGTGGATCACGAGGTCAAGAGATCAAGACCATCCTGGTCAACATGGTGAAACCCCGTCTCTACTAAAACTACAAAAAATTAGATGGGCATGGTGGCGCGTGTCTGTAGTCCCAGCTACTCAGGAGGCTGAGGCAGGAGAATTGCCTGAACCCAGGAGGCGGAGGTTGCGGTGAGCCGAGATCGCGCCATTGCACTCCAGCCTGGGTAACAAGAGCGAAACTCCGTCTCAAAAAAAAAAAAAAAAAGAACTTGCTTTATGTATCTGCGTGCTCCTGTGTTGGGTGTGTATATATTTAGGATAGTTTGCTCTTCTTGTTGGATTGATCCTTTTATCATTATGTAATGCCCTTCTTTGTCTCTTTTGATCTCTGTTGGTTTGAAGTCCATTTTATCAGAGACTAGGATTGCAACCCCTGCTTTTTTTTGCTCTCCATTTGCTTGGTAAATCTTCTTCCATCCCTTTGAGTCCATGTGTGTCTTTGTATGTGAGATGGGTTTCCTGAATACAGCACACCAATGGGTCTTGACTTTTTATCCAGTTTGCCAGTCTGTGTCTTTTGATTGGGGCATTTCGGCCATTTACATTCAATGTTAATATTGTTTTTTTTTTTGTTTTTTTTTTTTTTTTGAGACGGAGTTTCGCTCTTGTTACCCAGGCTGGAGTGCAATGGCGCGATCTCGGCTCACCGCAACCTCCGCCTCCTGGGTTCAGGCAATTCTCCTGCCTCAGCCTCCTGAGTAGCTGGGATTACAGGCACGTGCCACCATGCCCAGCTAATTTTTTGTATTTTTAGTAGAGACGGGGTTTCACCATGTTGACCAGGATGGTCTCGATCTCTTGACCTCGTGATCCACCCGCCTCGGCCTCCCAAAGTGCTGGGATTACAGGTGTGAGCCACCGTGCCCGGCCTGTTAATATTGTTATGTGTGAATCTGATCCTGCCATTTTGTTACTGGATGGTTTTCTTGTCTGTTAGCTAACTCATTGTCTTTATTGCATTTTTGGTTTTTGCCATTTGGTATGTTCTACAGTGGCTGGTACTTGTTCCTTTCCATGCTTAGTGTTTCTTTCAGGAGCTATTGTAGGGCAGGTCTGGTGGTGATAAAATCTCTCAGTAATTGCTTGTCCGTAAAGCATTTTATTTCTCCTTCATTTATGAAGCTTAGTTTGGCTGGATATGAGACTCTGGGTTGAAAGCTCTTTTCTTTAAGGATGTTGAATATTGGCCCCCACTCTGTTCTGGCTTGTAGGGTTTCTACCGAGAGATCCGCTGTGAGTCTGACTGGCTTCTCTCTGTGGGTGACCTGACCTTTCTCTCTGGCTGCCCTTAGTATTTTTTCCTTCATTTCAACCCTGGTGAATTTAATGATTATGTACCTTGGGGTTGCTCTTCTTGACGAATATCTTTGTGGAGTTCTCTGTATTTCTTGGATTTGAATGTTGGACTGCCTTGTTAGGCTTGGGAAGTTCTCCTGGATAATATCCTGAAGAGTGTTTTCCAGCTTGGATTCATTTTCCCTGTCATATTCAGGTATACTGATCAAGTGTAAATTAGGTCTTTCCACATAATCCCATATTTCTTGTAGGCTTTGTTCATTTCTTTTCACTCTTTTTTCTCTTGTCTTGCCTTCTCTTTTTATTTCATTGAACTGATCTTCAATCTCTGATATCCTTTCTTTTGCTTGATCGATTTGGCTATTAAAACTTGTGTTTGCTTCATGTAGTTCTCGTGCTGTGTTTTTCAACTCCAACAAGTCATTTATGTTCTTCTCTAAGCTGGTTATTCTAGTTAGCATTTCGTCTAACCTTTTTTCAAGGTTTTTGGTTTCTTTGCACTGACTTAGAACGTGTTCCTTTAACTCAGAAAAGTTTGTTATTATCCACCTTCTGAAGCCTGTTTCTGTCAATTCGTCATACTCTTTCTTGGTCATGTTGTGTTCCTGTGTTGTTGAGGAATTGTGATCCTTTGAAGGAGAAGAGGTGTTCTGGTCTTTGATGGTTTCATCTTTTTTGTGCTGTTTTTTTCCCATCTTCATGGATTTACCTAGCTGTGATCTCAGGAAGCTGCTTGATGAGGTTGCTTGTCTGCCTGTCGAGGCCCTACTGGGTTTCTAGGGACTCCCATTTCAAAGTATTTTAAAATTTCCCTTGTGAATTCTTCTTTGGCCTATTGGTTATTTAAGAGTACACTGCTTAATTTTTATGTATTTGTCAACTTCCCCAATTTCCTTCTATTGTTGATTTCTGATTTAATTCCATTGTGATTGGAGAACGTACTTTGTTTGATTTTAATCCTTTAAAATTTACTAAGACATCTTTTACAGCCTAGCATATGATCCATCCTGGAGAAGGTTCCACGTGCATGTGATCACCGGTTGCTTCATGGAAACACCTTTTTATTATTTTCCACAAATCTCTAATTTCTTCCCAATTCTCTGGGGTCTTACTAGCAGTTTACTACTTTTAATAGCAACTATTACTGTATTCAGTGAGTGACACCCTACCCCACTTCACTCTATTGACTCTCTATCACAAAACCTACTTTCTTTACTCATTTTTAATCTTCACAATTGCCTTGAGGGAATTAACAAGAGCACTTCTTTGTTTTACAAATGGGAAACCTGGAAACACAGGGGGAATCTGCAACTTGTCTAAAGTGCTGCAGAAGCTGTGAAAGTGCAGCAGGAGTGGTCTGGGGCCTCCCAACAGCCATCCTCCCTGCGACAAGGCCCTGCTGCCACTGAACCTATTCACGTCTCCAGAGAAACACAAACACAACAAGCAGGCTAGTCTTCCTCAAATGTTCTTTTTTATGCACAGGCACATGCAGGGGAAGCTTCTGACTGTTCTCTCTTTTGCCTTCTGATTGAAACAATGAGGGAAGCCCACCTGGCACTGCAGCTGGGCCCACTGTTGGCCTAATCATGGGTTAGGGAGGTGAGCTATGAAATGTCCTCATTGTTTGGGTACAACAGTCTTAAGGCTTCGGAAGCACAAAAAGCCAAGAGTCCAAAGACTAAGCTGAGGTTGCATGTGGCATCAGAGAGACCAGACTGTGATGACAGATCAATAGATATAATTAGAAAAAAATGCCCCCTTTCCAGAGCTTACTGCAAGTGAATATAGTTGCTGTCCCCATACAATGCAACAAATGCAACCAGCACCTAAGTATCATCTACCACTAATTAATTAGCATTTTTTGAGATAGGGTCTCGTTCTGTCACCCAGGCTAGAGTGCAGTGCTGCCATTTCAGTTCACTGCAACCTCCACTTCCAAGGATGAGACAATCCTCCCACCTCAGCCTCCCAACTAGCTAGGACTACATAAACGCACCACCCATGCCTGGCTAATTTTTGTATTTTTTGTAGAGACTATGTCTCTCCATGTTGCCCTGGCTGGTCTTGAACTCCTGGGCTTAAGGGATCCTCCAGCTTTGGCCTCCCAAAGTGTTGGGATTACAGGTGTAAGTCATTGCACCTGGTCTAATCACCTTTCATTAATCTAGCAGCTCCCTACCCAGAAAAACCTCCCTTTGGAAAGGAGTCTCCCATGTGGGGCTTAGCCAAGGTCAGAGCCAAGGAGTGTCCTTTCCAATACCCTGGACAGAGGCTCCATGTCCGCTTGCCTGGGATGTCAATAAGTGGATCCCTCTGTAACCTCTGTAACTCTGTGATTCCAGAATTCTAAAAGGGCAGGCTATGTGGTTTTTCCTCACAACCCCACATGTGGATTTATTACTTGAATTCAAATGCCAGCCTGTTTCACTGGTAGGGAGAGAAGAACAAGGCTCTTCTTTATAAATATTCAGTGTTCTAATGGTATCAAGAAAAGCTAAGACTTCTGTCTTTCAATCAAAGCAAGTAGAGAAAGCAATGAGACTATGTTGACTATGCAGAGACTGTCATCATGATAAAAACCACCTCTGGAATTGCAGGTTCCATCGTGATCCAAGTCCCAGGTAGACCTGAACACCCTGGACTCACCAGTTGCTAGGTTGGACCCCCTCAGCCTGCTATTCATGCCAAAGCCCAGACTAGGGCTTCCTCTCATCTGTCCAAGCCTCATTGTTAGACACAAGGACCCAAGAAATTATCAGAGGCAAAATTCCCTTTCAGCTGGTCAGTTGAAAAACTAACCAAAAGGACTGGCTTTCAAGTTTCAGATTCAGAGAATGTTCTCCTAGCATCATCTAACTCATGTTTTTTGATATCACAGGCTTAAGAAGCCTCGTCAGTCATTTCTCTAAGTGCCAGCACCACCATTTCCACTCAT
The DNA here is from genome assembly GCF_009761245.1 of Sapajus apella. Taxonomy (NCBI): domain Eukaryota; kingdom Metazoa; phylum Chordata; class Mammalia; order Primates; family Cebidae; genus Sapajus; species Sapajus apella. The sequence goes on from NW_022436957.1 coordinate 15,466,607, forward strand.
TCACTCAAACATTCCCCATGAGAGGTGGAAGCTGAAGATTACCTTGGGGAATGCTTACAAAGCTCCTTGTCCTGTATTTAAAAGCCCGACATATCCCAAAGTGTTGTCTTAACTAGTATTCAGTAACATGTGGTTCCATGATGAAAGATAAGCAGGTCTCCTTACCATATGCCATCTGAGCGCCTGTACTATGCTAATGTGCTTGTCAATCTCTAAGATTGTGTTAGTGCTGCAGCTGTAGTTGAAATTTTGGCTCAAGCCTGTAATCCCAGCAATTTGGGAGGCCGAGGTGGGTGGATCACGAGGTCAAGAGATAGAGACCATCCTGGTCAACACGGTGAAACCCCGTCTCTACTAAAAAACTACAAAAAATCAGCTGGGCATGGTGGCGCGTGCCTGTAATCCCAGCTACTCAGGAGGCTGAGGCGGGAGAATTGCCTGAACCCAGGAGGCGGAGGTTGCGGTGAGCCGAGATCGCGCCATTGCACTCCAGCCTGGGTAACATGAGTGAAACTCCGTCTCAAAAAAAAAAAAAAAAAAAGAAATTTGACCAGAGAGGCAAGTTTCTCTCTCCCCTTGTCTGTCTCTTCCCCATCGCTCTTTTGTGGAATATTCAGAAGGGCTATAATTCCATACAACATACACTGGGAAATGCCAGGCTGGTTTCTATCTGAGCATGTCACGCTTGGTGCAAGGTCTCCCCACTAGAAGACAGAAATATACAATAGCACCCACTTTTACGACATGCCTCATACAAACTTGGGCACACTAAGATCCAACTCAGCCCTCATGAAAATAAGCACCACATACAATGTGACTGAACCTAAAGCTATTTTTAGAGCCTAGCGTACCGTGTGGAGCTTGCGCAGTTCCAGCATTCTATACTGTGTGAATTATAAACTCCTCTGCGGCATGAGCAAACTTCAGTGGTCACCGGTTGTATGAACTCTGACTTTTACAAAGGTACTTAAGGATTCAAGCCAGCAATGAAAAACAAAACAAAACAAAACAAAAGAAGTCAGACCTATACGTGCCTTATGCTCTATGCAGAGAATATGGAACTCTGAGTGCATTATTACCATAGAAGCAAAGTCATAAATGGTGATTAAGTTCCTAGGCTGACCCACAATGCAGCTAAAATAAGACACATCTGCAATATTATCAACAACTAAAAACTGAAAGATAATGAGATTAAATAAAAGACATTTTTATTCACTAAAAATACTTATGCTCAGTGACATACCAAGTGGGGGCAGTCTGTGCCCAAGCAAGAAGGGGCTGCCTGTAGAGAATTCACAAACAATAAGGAAACAATAATGAAGCCCACAAAGTTAGTTGGCTTTTTACTTTCGCCAGTTGCTGACAATAGAAAACAACATCAGTAACAAAATATTGCTCCTTTGAGGAAAAAAGGGTTCAACAAGAAGTGATGAAGTAACTAAGGGTACTTGCAGCTATGAAGGAAGTGACTTTGGCATACCCATGGGGATTTCAGTATGATTCTTTATTTTGTCCAAATTAATATCTATACATAGAGTCATGCCTATGGGAGTCCTTTTTTTTTTTTAAATGCTCATTAACCATAATCTTAGTCCATAGGGGTGTCACAGATAGAACAAGGATCAGGACACAGATTCTATGAGTTCAATGAGCAATTCTTAGGCAAAAAAGCAAAGGAGCTAAAAAAAAAAATCCATAAGTAAGGTGAGAAGCCATGGGTCTGGGATGGAATTGCACAAATAGTGAACACTGAATCAGAAGAATCAAAGGCATCCTCCATCAAGATTCTCCCAAGGAGAAAGAAAAGGTGGGCAGAAGAAGGAGCTTCCTAGGAGAGCCACCAGGTGGAGCCACCACCACAAACCCACTTCACAGCTGGTTCTCTGGGTAGACTTGGGTAGACAACAGCAGTTGTGGTGGGAATCAAAACCCATGACTAACCCATGGGGGACTCATTACTCTGTTAATGCCTTGAAATCAGAACACACAGAGGCAGAAGATTAAATATAACAGAAAAAAACATTCTAAAAACCAATTTTATCAATGGCCCACACATAATTGCAACATGATCGCAATACCCTTCTACGTAGTTCTTACTATGCATTTCACCACCCCTCACTCTAGGCTCAACAGGCTCAGAAAATAATATGAACAAGGGCAATACACACTCTAACATCAATTGCTGGTGCTAACAAGCGTGGTGTCCCAATAAAACTTGCCAGAAATGCAGCCAGGGATCAGCTAGTTTAAAAGATGTCTTTAAAGGCTCTTGACTCTCAAGCTTTTGAGAATGAAGGCCCACTGGAAAATAAAACTATAGATGCATATACAGATACATTCACACAGATGTATATATTATTGAATGACTATATATCATATCCAACCCCATTCACTGTCACGTCGCCAGATTTTCATTTCCCCTGGGAAAGACCAGCTCAGGTGATAGTCAAAAGCTTCTATACAACAGTAATGACTTCTGTTAACTCTTATTCTACCTGTCCATAAACACCAGTTCCTTAAGTAAAATTGACAGGCAATACTGAAACTCAAAGAAAAGTCTGACCCAAACTGCCACATTATCAGATTACCAGTTAACTGGAGAGAATTCACATTTGTTTCTCCAATAGAAAACTTGAAAGAAACAAAGTCTCATCTCTACAAAATCAGCCCCAGATCTCACATTCACCTTAAAAAACAAACCACTGGCAAACCCAAGAGGTTGACATTTTCTTTATTAAGGACATACTTTTTCCATCCTTTGTTTACAGTTTCCTCTCTGCTAAAGAGCCCACAGCCTATCCTCAGAGCCACAAGGAGTTTTCCAGGCCTGCACACTAAAAGCTGAAAACAATGTTTCCCCTTCAGGGTAAGGGGAAAAGGAAAGGCTGTCACTTAGACCTAGTTAGGGATTGGAATGACTAGTGCTGAAACTATGAGGAGAAGAAAGGTAAACTATTAAGCAAAATTCTTCTGACAACTATAGGCAGCAGACCAAAATGGAGAGAGAGCCCTTCCGTGTGGCAAACGTGAGGCCCATGTTAATGTGGAAGAACTTCTGCACTAACTTTTAAAGCAACATTGTGTCACCAGAGGAAGAGCAGCCGTTGATCCCTCTGTTAAGGAAAACTTAAATGGAACCTGTCTGAAGGATAAAACACACCAGAAATGAACCCACAGCGCAATGTTCTACAGTCAGTCATATCCACGTACCAATTCAGAGAGCAACCCTCCCCATCTTAACTTGAATCTCATTAGACAGATGATCTCACCTCGTAGCATCAGAGCTAGACCTGTTACAAATAACATCTTTTAAACCGTCAGATATTTCAGCATTAATTTCTGGAAGGGGCAGTAAAATGCAAATGCATAACAAACCTTAAATAAAGATGGTAAAAGCAGTTTATCTTTGGGAGGCAGATGCCAAAATAGCAGAGCGACTTAAAAAGAGGACTATAAAATACATATTATATCAGGAGAGCATAATAATAATAATAGCAAAAAATAATAAATGTGCAAAATACAATAGAGACTTACCAAACACTGAATTCATGATAAACTGGAAATAGAAACAAGGACATATAAAGCCAACCAGAAACCCACGGAGTGGCTTCACATTCAGAATGACAGAAGTAAATACAAGACACATCCCCACCTTGCCATCCAAATGATATAAGAAATGTGCAGCACTTTCTCAACGTTTTCCCAAGGGATACAACAGACTGAAGCTACTTGCAGGCAGGATTGGCTGGTGTTTTTCCAGTCTTTATCTGCCCCAGTACCACACACAAGGCCAGGTGCATAGTAGGCACGCACTAAACATGTGCTATTGAATGTTCATAGGTGTCTACCAAAAAGTGAGGAAGGAACAATGTCCAAAATTCCTGGCAACAGGAGAGGTTCAGAGAGAGGCAAAGATACATCTCCATGTGCTCTGCTAACAATGCAAAAGAGAACCCTAAAATGGAACCTGGTCCTCACAGGGGCCAGCAGGCTATTGATGACAGCCTGCATACTTAACTGATCACATGGATAAAGTTAGCCAGGAAATCCTTCTAAGGATCAAATAATTTTTTTTTGTTTGTTTTGAGACAGGGTTTCATTCTGGCACCCAAGCTGGAGTACAGTGGCATTATCACAGCTCACTGCAGCCTTGACCTCCAGGGCTTAAGTGATTCTCCTACCTCAGCCTCCTGAGTAGCTAGGACTACAGGTACATGCCATTATACCCATCTAATTGTTTTTTTTTTTTTTTTTTTTTTTTTTAAGAGATGGGGTCTTGCTATGTTGCCCAGGCTGGTCTTGAGCTCCTGGGCTCAAGCAATCCTCCTACCTGAGCCTTCCAGAGTTCTGGTATTAAAGGCATCAGCCACTGCATCCAGCTTGATTTTTTATCTCATTTTTAATTCAAGTAGATAACAGTCTATATTCAAATGGACAAAAATCCACTGTTCATTTTCAAGAACCTATTTAGGATATTTGCTATTAACTGTTTGAACTTCTGTTTTATTCCATTTTTCTTCTAAACTCAATATATGAATGCTTTTTTTTTTTTTCTTTTTTTGGGGGGGAGACAGAGTTTCACTCTTGTTGCTCAGGCTGGAGTGCAATGGTACAATCTTGGCATTTGAATGCTTTTTAAAAAAATGTCTCTATATATCAATGTTCCAATTTAGGAGGACCCACCATTCTCTTTTATGGGTTTAATGATAGAAGAAACAAAAGAATAAATTTTTCTTAGAAGAAAACACACAACTCTCTTCTGTCTGGTTCATCAAGAGAATGACATTTGGCTCCAAGGAAAGTTTTCACATTTTCTGGCTGTAACTTATCAATATACTTGTGTCTGAGATAACTTCAGGACATACAACATCCATGCTGCAAGTTTAAATGAAAAATGACTTCTTGGCTGGGCACGGTGGCTCATACCTGTAATCCTAGCACTTTGCGGGGCCGAGATGGGTGGATCACCTGAGGTCAGGAGCTCGAGATCAGCCTGGCCAATGTGGTAAAACTCCATCTCTAGTAAAAATACAAAAAAAAAAAAAATTAGCCAGGTGCCCTGCTGGGCACCTGTAATCCCAGCTGCTCAGGAGGCTGAGGCATAAGAATCACCTGAACCCAGGAAGCAGAGGTTGCAGTGAGCCGAGATCATGCCACTTCACTCTCAGCCTGGGCGGCAGAGCCAAACTCTACCTCAAAAAAAAAAAAGAAAGAAGGGAAAATAACTTCTTATTTCTCAGGAAAGGCTTGTTTTAAACAGGAAGTTCTTTCACTGTGACTCAGGTAAGGACCACAGATATGGCCAGAGGTGTGCAAAAACACAATTGCTCCTGAGGTTCTAATGCCAAAATGTATAGCTGATGGCTGCCAAGTCAGCTGGGAGGACCTACTTTCTCTCAATTCCAGTTACATCATCTTCTCAAATGAAAAGCCAGCCAGGGCCAGGCGCGGTGGCTCATGCCTATAATCCCAGCACTTTGGGAGGCCGAGGCGGGTGGATCACGAGGTCAAGAGGTCGAGACCATCCTGGTCAACATGGTGAAACCCCGTCTCTACTAAAAAAAAAATACAAAAATTAGCTGGGCATGGTGACGCGCGCCTGTAGTCCCAGCTGCTTGGGAGGCTGAGGCAGGAGAACTGCTTGAACCCAGGAGGCGGAGGTTGCGGTGAGCCGAGATGGCGCCATTGTATTCCAGCCTGGGTAACAAGAGCAAAACTCCATCTCAGAAAAAAAAAAAAAAGAAAGAAAGAAAAGCCAGCCAGGCACGGTGGCTTATACCTGTAATCCCAGCACTCTGGGTGCCTGAGGCAGGAGGCTTGCTTGAGCCCAGGAGTTCAAGACCAGCCTGGCAACATGGCAAAACCCCAGGTCTACAAAAAATCAGTAAATTAGCCAGGTGTGGTGGCTCACACCTTGTAGTCCCAGCTACTCAGGAGGTGGGAGGATCACCCGACCCCAGGGAGGTGGAGGCTGCAGTGAGCCATAATTGTGCCACTGCACTCCAGCCTGGGTGCCAGAGTGATACCCTGTTTAAAAAAAAAAAGAAGAAAAGAAAGCCCATGGAGTCATTCCAGTACCTCCCTAAATCAACTCTGCAGACATTTACAAAGGTTAAAACTGAAAATTGAAACTGATCAGTCCCCAAACTAAGGTTTCCATAGCCCTGGCCTTTTCTCAAGGCTATGAATAGCTTCCTTCAAACCCAAGATGGCTTCTGACCTTATGCAGGTGTCTGGGGAGGGTGAGCTCATCCCACAATGTAAGGGACTACTATCTGTTTGCAGCTGCTGCAAAGTGCGGCATGTTAGAAGATGCAAAAACAGCTGAACACAATGAGGCAAACTTCTTCAGCTAGGCCTATCTCAAGTTCAGGACCCAATGAAGTGGTTCAATTTCAGACTCATGATAGAAATAGACTTCAATATTTCATTATTAAACCAATTTCAAGCATGTATCAAATGATGAAGTCCATATAAAGAAAACAGTCATCTCGTCTTTGATCAAATTGAAGGAAGAGAACTTGTGTTCATTCTATTAAATTCTTACAGGGTCCAAGGCTGAACCACAAGGTGGACTCATATCCTCTAAGAACCCATGTTGGCGAATCAAAGCAGGCTGTTAATAAACCCTGAAAGCAACTTCCTTCCCTAATAGCCACAGCAACAGTAATAGACCGAAACATCGGAAAGGTTGCTGGAGACAAAGCTTGATGATGGAAACAAAGGAGGAGGGGGCCCCTTCAGTCATTTACAATAACTCATAAAACTTTAAAAATTAGTTAGACGGAAGTATTTATAAGTAACTAGAATCATCCCACAGATTTAGCCTCTGATCCTTGTTTTAACGGGGGAAAAAGTGTTTTTTCCATTGATTTGGGGTGGGGAAAAAATGTAGCTTTTGAGCTCAGTACAATGAACTATTTATCTGGCCTGACAAGGCCAATCAATCTACCCCCGCTGTTTATTATAAGGAGTAGTAGAATACTGGTAGTCTTGATGGGTGGGGGAGGGCCAGAGGCAGCCCAGGGCCTGGTACACAATGCTTCCCTTCAGCTGGAAATTTATGTTAGGCCCAGGTGACCCAGGAGGTCAGGGTGAAGCCTCGGACAGAATGAAGAAGATTTGTTTTGGGCTTCGTATTTACAGAATGCCTCCATGTACTTGGGTCTCACAACCACCAGCAGATTCCGTATATAAAATGCCTCGGAGTGAAAGGTTGGCCATAATCAGGCTGCAGGCCCAAGGCAAAAGGCTTTCAAAAAGGAACATAAGGTAGTAAGCCATCCCTTTGCATTCCAATTTTTGGTGAATGAAAAATTCCATGGGGAAACTCAGAGGCCAGATTTTACTTGTGAAGAGACAGTCATCTGAAAAATTCTATTCCATCGTTGATTTAAAGTTCTCAGGTAATTTTACTGAACTCATCCAAATAATTACCTCAACTCCTTACCTAAATTAATTCCTTCCCTTGTTAAATTAATTAATTGTTTTAAATCTCTTATTGACTTGACAAAAACCAGGGCTAGCCAAAGAGGCCTTGCTGCTGGTCAACGTGTGTGCAACTGCTGTGCTTACAGACCCAAGAGGCAGCCGGAGGAATGGGAGGGCTCCTTCTCATTGGTTTGGAAGTGCAGAAAGACGACACACCGAACTCTAGCTCACCAAATCCAATGAATGCAGGTCTCAGTAGTTTGAGAGCTTATTTGAAAGAATGCAGGAGGCACTTTTGGCCAAGACTGTAGTTTTACAGCAAAGGGCACTTAATTCTTAAAATGGGAAATCCCCTACTTTGGTAGGATGAATTTAAGAAAACGAGAAAAGAAAGAAAATCCTATAGCTGCTATCCAATGTGGGCCTCTAGCCAATATTTGATCTGAATAATTCAAAAAGGGAAATGTAACCCAGGCAGCTGGAGATGGCAGAGGAAGAGACAGGAAGGAAAAGAGGCACAAAGCTGTGATCAATGGGCAGTTTACTGGACAAATTCTTATCCTGTCTAAATTTTATGAAAGATTAGCTGTTCTTCCTCCCCATGGTTATGCAAACTTGCCTTCTGTTTTTCTGGTTAATGGAACCCTTTGCTAATCTAGTTCCTGTGCCGCTTTTGAACAGCTCTCTATTTATCTTTAAGGAAGTAATAAGCCCACTAAAAGCTGTCAGCAGAGCACTAACCTACAGACATGCTCAGCATGTGCCCTGGCTGGTCCAAGATCAGGAAAAACTGAAGGACCCTAGTGTGCCCACAATATAAAATCTCTGCAGTCCTGTATTCTCTCTCACATTTTTTCAAACAATTATCTCCAAGAGGGGAGGGAGAGAAAACAAAACTCCAACAAGCTGAAACCTGAATATCTGCCTTGAGGTCTCAAAAGAGAGAAAACAAGATTGTTAAAGGTCTCCTGGTCAGATGGATGTGTTAGCTGTATCTTTGCACGTTCTGCCTTATAAACTCAGGGAGGCAGGGTCTGCACTAGGGAGCCTAGCAGTTAGCTAGACAAAGAACTTGATAAGGTTTGCCTTAAATTAAAAGGATAGTGTGGTTAGACACATTGCTCATGCCTGCACCACAGCATTCTCTAAATTCACCTTTCATCCATAAAAATAGATATGAAAGGGAAAGCTAAAGATCTAGAAAAAAAAAAGACCTAGAAAAATCATCATTTACAAATGCAGTCCACTTTCTCATTGTGAAAAAAATTTTTATTAGTTCCCTATATTAAAGTTACTATATATCTATATCTATATCTAGATATATATCTAGATATAGATCTAGATATAGTCAATTGCTAAGTAAGCATGTGTGTGTATCCAAAATGTATACCCAAAAGACAAAAGGACAAACTCTATTCAATTTTTCAGCAATATAAAATTTGACACAGTTCACCAGAAGTTTCCAGTTTTTGTTTGTGTTCAGGGAGGGGAACTCTTTTTCCTTTCCCATACCTCTCTTATTGGTTCTTAAAATCGTTTCAGAAGACAGCAAAGAGTTTCCACTGGGCACTTCATGCATGGGCTTTTCTGGAGCTTTGTTGGCGAGAGGGTCTTTCTTCATCTCTTTCTTTATTTCCTGTGAGGACAGATAAAAGGAAAACAAGACTATAGTTTGAATCTTTAGAATGCCTCTTGGACTATCTTAAGTTTCATCTTTCTGGAAATGAACTATAGCAATGCCAACTTAACATAACATGATGCTTTAAAAACACGATTTTCTATATTTTTGTAGTCTTCTTACATTTATTGGAGATGCACCTGGTCTTATAAAATGGAATAAGGCCCAGTATGATGAGGCGACCTTATAAAACTATGGCCATTCTATGTGACTATAAACACAATGAGTGAAACATAAAAGCCACCATACAGCTCTAAGTGACAGCCTGTTCTTGTTAAACAATGACAAACTTTAGCCAAGAAGACTCACCCCCTTAAAAAGCATTCTGATTTCTCTTCTTCTCAACAGAGATTTAGAGAAGCATATTCCCAAATTACCATTGTGCTCACAAGTATACTAAACCTAAAAAAAGATGATTCTAATGCATTTGCAGTCATCAAGTTGCTCTGGCAATTTCAACTATTGACAAAGAAAAAAGTAAGGATGGCTTATCACTCTAGATCAGGGGTCAGCAAGTGAAAGCTCACCACTCACTTTTGTAAAGAAAGTTTCTTTAGAACACAAATACACTCACGCATTTAAGTATTTTGTATGGCTGCTTTGATGCTACACCAGCGGAATTGAGTAGTTGCAACAAGATATCAAAGTCTAAAATATCTGGCCCTTTACAGAAAAAGTTCACTGACCCCTGCTCAAGGTAGACTCTTAAAGCTCCATTAAGATTTAAATTTCTAAATTCTAATGGCTGATATAATTATTTCAAATTACTTTAATAATTTACATAATTGTTTTCAAAAGCATTAATAGCCCAAGATAATAGTGACTCACAAAGCATAGGTCTGTATACAGGAATTCCTCCAAAAGGAGTAAAGAGTTTCTAGGCTTGTCTGAACCCATAATCACAGTAGCTTTTTTGAGGAAAAGTGAAAGCTTAGGGGCTGACCCCAAGCATGGCTGAATGGCAGGAAGAGCTCAAAGATGAGGGATGTGTTCCTTAGCAAGAGCCCACAAGGTAAGAAATGGAGATTGGCTCCCCGCTGGAAGGAAGAGAGATGCTACATTAAGTAGGGGGCCATGATTAGGCCCAAGCAGAGGGCAGGGGCAGAAAGTAAGCAACAAAAGTTTGTCAAAACAATGCGACTGCCTGCAGCTTCCTGCATACTCAAGAGTGTGTTAGTTACCATATCCAATTCCCCTATTGCCGGCTCTGTTCACAGCAGCCTCACCCTCCTTTCCTCCCTCACCAGGGCCCCACCGGAAACCAACAACTGGGGCTGGCGCTTTGCTAGGTTGAGCATTTCAGCTGGCGTCCCAGAGGCCTAACCAGGCGAAGCTCAGCCCAAGGTCAATACCAGTACCTCTGCACCCCACACAAAGCTGTGTATGCTCGCGTGCATGTACACGAACACCTACCTCAGCAGCCCCAGCACCTGCTAGAGCAGCAGTTGCCAGGGGTTCCTGTGGCCTCACAGGCAGATGGCCTCAGGGGACAATCTGCAAACACTGCCTGCCTGAGCTACATGACAGGATGCTATCTTGGTGATGGCTGCCAGCCTGCTATGGCTCTGGAAGTAAAGACAACAAGCTACCAGGTAGGCTCATTTCCCCACTGGGTGCTTCTTTAGGGGAAGAACAGTTGCTCAAACCTCATTTTCCATCGCAGTGTGGGTATGACCGTGCACGCACAAATTCCCCACCTTGACACAATGTAATGCAGAAACACGACAGCACAACACTAAGGAAACTTGCTCAAGGTCAAACAAGTAGGAGCCAGAATTTGAATCCAACCTGTCTAGCTTCAGAGCTCATCTCTTTTTTTTTAAGACAGTCTCACTCTGTTGCCCAGGCTGGAGTGCAGTGGCGTGATCTCTACAACCTCCGCCTCCCAGGTTCAGGCAATTGTTATGTCTCAGCCTCCCGAGTAGCTGGGATTACAGGCACATGCCACCTCGTCTGGCTAATTTTTGTATTTTTTTAGTAGAGACAGAGTTTTGTGATATTGGCCAGGCTGGTCTCAAACTCCTGACCTCAAGTGATCCACTCACCTTGGCCTCCCAAAGTGCTGGAATTACAGAGGAGAGCTCATCTCTTAACTACTCTTTCCCAGAGTCCTGACTGGATTATAATCACATCTTCCTGCCTCCAATCTCACCCCTCCCACTTCACCCTCTGCACTACCATAATGGACACTCAAATGTCTGTTCTTGTCAATCCCTAGAAAATCTCCAGTTACTTCCCAAAGACCACAGGACAAGCTTTCATTCAAACACTTTTCAAATTGAACAGCAAACCACAAGTCCCTGTGTACTTGCTTCTAAAAATATCTGACATGCATGCTGACCCCACAGTACCAATTACCATGCAAATATAAGTGCCGCACTGCTTGGACAACACCTTATGTTTACAGAATCCTGATGTCATGGACTCCTATCCAAAGGCTCTAAAAATAGGTGATGATGCTAGCAATGATACAACTGTACACTGGCAAAGGCTTATAAATTAAAGTGCTTTAGCAGCTATTATTTTCACTTGCTGTTAACAACACTGTCAGGAAAAAAAAAAAAAACACCACCTGATTTTGCCAGACATATATTTTTATACATAAGTATAATGAGACCCAGTCAGAAAAGATGCAAGACCAGATGAAGGCCACAAAGCTAGCAAGGGGCAGAGCTGGCCACGAGACCAAACTCTGAGCCTTCTAGGCAGAGCTCTCCTGCTACATCTCACCTCCTGAGAAGAATCAGTGTCATGACTATAGGCGGGAGACTCAAAACCACTCAGCCTGTGGCTCCAGTGGAAACCTTAGCTTCTCGCCACAATTAAATAATGTAACAGATCACCTTACCTATAAAGTCCAAGACTATTGAGGCTCAAATCTTCGAAGTTCCTTATTATCCATGCACATAGACAAGCTTGTTCCTGCAGAGGAGGGTTGGCTTGGCACTAGAGCAACTCCTACCTCTGTATAGCTGCCAAGAGCCACGTACCTGGAACTCTCCGAGGTTCTGATCCAGGTCATGGGACTCTGAATTTCCTAGGACAGGGGTTCCTAGCCCCCCAGTCTTTAATTGTAACTTTCTGACCACCAGGCCTATGTTTTTTTCTTTTTTTAAACATTTGTTAAGAACCCGGGTTCTATAATCTCAGTAGTAGAGGCCACACCCTGAACCAGAATTGCAGGCCATGAGGGCTTATGAAAATGTATACATACCTGCCCACATATATAAATCAACAATGATTTTGCTTGCTTAAAGGCTATACAGAATAGAAAGGGTATCAACAAACCTCTTAAGAAGGCAAAGGAAACCCGGCTTCTCTTTATCTCAAATCTGATCTCTTACAATGGAAACTCGGCAAGTACAATAAAACCGAGGCCATCAATAAGATATCAATGCTGCAAGGACACTTCAGCTGTGTCACAAGGGCCACTTGAAAAAAGGAAGAGAACTCACACCATTCTAGCTTCCCAAAAGCATTGTACCACACAGAGCCTGGGATGGCCTGCCCATATTCAGAGACCAAAAAGCCCCAATAATGCCACTCTGGCAAAAATTCTCCACGACATATTCAGCAGCCTGCAAACGGCAACCTCACTGGACAAACACATGATTTGCATGCAACTGAGAATTATGCTAGGACAGTCTGCTTTCTGATGAGCTGCATTGCCTTGATGTGGCTGGCTGCTGGGCCAAGCTGGCTACCTCTTTTCTCTTCTCCTTCCCCATCCCCTACATACTTTACAGGTGTTGGCGGGTTGGCTGGGTTCAGTGTTAACTCCTTTAAATTAACTGGTCAGTCTCTAACCAAAATACTACACAGTAAAATACAGAAACATGCTCAGTTTGGGGGCCCTTCCCTCCTCTCACCTTTACTTCTTCCATCATTCATAACACAGGTTAAGGCACAGACTTCACGATGAATGGAGAATGATGCTGTGCATCAGAAAACCAGAACTAGTACTGACATCATTTATTAGAGGTATGACCTTGGGGGAAATACTTAAAGCCTCTATGCAGCCATTTTGTCACTTGTAAAAGAGGTCTAACAATAAATGAACCGTCCGAGAGGTGTTTTCAGGATCAAAGAGTGAATTAGAGAGTAGTACACAAATTGATTATCTACTCTCATTATTAAATATCAAATACTATTTTAAAAAGAACTACACATAACACCGATAAAATTCACAGTCATAATGTTGAATGACAGAAGCCAGACACAAAAGATACTACATGATTCCAATTATGTGAAACCCAACAACAGGCAAAATTAATCATTGGTGAGACATCTCAGAACAGCAGTTACTCTTAGGGAGGCGTACAAGGGAGCCTGCTGGGAGGATGAAAATGACCTATAATGAGGTCTGGGTGATGGTTACACAGGTGTACATAGACCAAAATATTCACTGAACTGTATTTCTAAGACTTCTGCACTTTACTGCATGCAATTTCAATTTAAAAGAACACCACAAATGCTTAAACTGAAAGAAGACAGATTATTTTAAACTGAAATGTGCTGATATTTTGTCCTAGGAGGTCAGAAATACACAAAGCTAGTGCTTGAGTATTTCAATGTTCATCTCAGGAGGTGAGATGTTTTCTGGGATCAACATCAGTGTAGCAGGTGGTCGGAATGTGCCAGATGCACCCTATGGAATGGGTGAGCCAAGGCGTGTCTCCTCTCACCTATCCAATCAGATGAACGGATCTGTTCCCACCAGGGCATCCTTGTTTTCCATGTCAGCTGCTTTCCTCCTACCTTGCCAGATTTCCTTCTCTCCTGCCACCAACAGTACTAGCACACAGAACAGGCTGGTGCTACGGACACCAGGGAAAGCTGGGCATCCCCCTTACCTGCCCAGAATGCTGGTCCTGGTACTTCTGTCTGCATTCAAAGAGCTGAGTGAGGTTGGGCAGAGCCCCCTTGGCTTAGGGTGGAAGCAAGGCAGACAAAACAGACATCATTCATCAGCCTAACCTCAATCCTGCTCTACTTCTTTCTGGAGTAAAGGCTTCCTTTAGACCCAGACGTGTCTGTGGGATCACAGCTGTGCCCCCTGCACTAGTTCATGAAAAACCATTTTGCAAAATTACCATTGGCAGGAGATTTTAAAAGTCACTAAAAACAAACACTTATACCAAATCTACTGATCAAGAGAGCTTTGAATAGATATGCAAACCTAGAATAGCACACTGCTCCCCGACATGCATCTTTCTCCCCCCACCCCACCCCACCCCACCCCATGCAAAAGGCAAGTCTGAGGAACAGCTGCCCTGTGAGTATCTTCCCTGCATGCAGAGACTATGCCTCCCAGTATTTGGCTCTCTTCAGAAAAGACTGGTCTGTCTCAGAACACCTGGGAAGACAGAGCAAGTATTCTGAGAGTATGGCAGACTACCAAGTGGAGCTTCAGTTGTATCTATAACATTCCATTTCTTTAAAAAATATATCTGATTACCACAATAAAAGAAAATACCCATGCTATCAAACCACCAAATGCACCAACTTCATTAGAGAGAACTGTAAAGAAGAAAAAATTTATAAAGTAAATATGGCAAAATATGAGGATTTTATAAAGCAGGGGTGGTGGGCACACAGATATTATATGCTTTAAATATTTCATAATTTGCCCTAAAAATTACATAGTGAAACCATGTTGATGTCTCACACCATAATAGCTTTTTCATATTTACAAAATATGCTGATGCTCAGAAAAGTGTTTTGATATATACTCATAAATATTCCAATGGCATTTTCAGCTTAAATCTAACAAGGAAATTTCAAGAAATGTAATAGGATACCTATGGCCATGTTCTATGTCAATCTTTAACTGCATATTTGCAACATCATATACTTGCAGTATTTTCTTCCAAGAATCACTGATAACACGAATAGGAAAATAACAAGAACATGAGAACAAGAGCAAGAAGCTCATGACCTACAGGATGGGGATGAACACTATAAAGACCACAACAAGTGATAGATACTGGACAAAAGTGAGAACGGCTACCTTTGTGTTCCAAAGAGATAACGCTGCATCCTGATGTACAGTGTAAAATTAGTTGCATGACAGTTGGTGCCTTTATGTTTGCCTACACCCCACTAAACATCTAGATTATTACCACTGGATCAAAGGGTGTCAATATCAACCAGTTGTTTGGACACATAAAAATATCTATCAGATGAATGACCAATTTAGTAGAGTGTTATGGGCAAGACGACTACCTACAGATGAAGTAGAATATTTTCTTTTTTTTTTTTTGGCTGGGGGAGGGAGAAGTCTTGCTCTGTCACAACCTCTGCCTCCTGGGTTCAAGCAATTCTCCTGTCTCAGTCTCCCTAGTAGCTGGGATTACAGGCACCCACCACCACATCCAGCGAATTTTTGTATTTTTAGTAGAGACCGAGTTTCACCATGTTGGCCAGGCTGGTCTCAAACTCCTGACCTCAACTGATCAGTGGCACAGTGTTTTCAATTGATCCCAAAGCTGCAACAACGTGGAGATCTGTATCATCCCTATAAAGATACAACTGGATCACCATCAACTTCTCACCTAACAAGATGCAGATCAGACTTAGAAGCAGAGGGAAGATGATAGTAAGAAAATTCATGTAGTCCCTCACTTTTTTAAAACACAAGCAATACTTATTTCTTTATTTAACTGGGAATATTAGACATTCAAAATTAATTTACTCATTTAGAAAATAAACCTTTTAAAGCACTAGAAGAAAATAAAGAATGTTTCTGTAATCTCAGAGAGGCAAAGATAACACTCTGACACAGAATTTAGAAGCTGAAAAAATAAGGGTCAATAAATTACAGAAAACTAAGACTGTAACATAGCAAACAACAACAATAAAATTCATCAACGATGACAGGACAAACTGGGGGAATGTTGCCTCTTCTATAGAGAGAGCTCCTTCTACAAAGTATCAGCAAAAAGATCAATAACCCAACAAAAAAACAGCAAAGGAGCAAAGGACAGGTCACAAAAAAGAAAAAAGTAGCCAGGTGCAAGTGGCCCACACCTATAATCCCAGCACTTTGGGAGGCTGAGGTGGGCAGATCACAAGGTCAGGAAATCAAGACCATCCTGGCTAACATGGTGAAACCACATCTCTACTAAAAATACAAAAAATTAGCTGGACATCATGGCATGCACCTGTAGTCCCAGCTACTCAGGAGGCTGGGGCAGGAGAATTGCTTGAACCCGGGAGGCAGAGGTTGCAGTAAGCCGAGATCATGCCACTGCATTCCAGCCTGGGCAACAGAGCAAGACTCTTCTCAAAAGAAAAAAGAAAAAAAGGAAAGAAGTGACTCAAACATAAAAAAAGATGCTTAAATGCATTCATTAGAGAAATGAAAATTACAGTAGGATTCCCGTACAATGGTGCCTGACAGTGCTCAGTGCACAGAAGGACCCTGTGTCATTCTGGCTATTTTCTCATACCTAGAATTGTTGCATTTACCTACTGTATTAAAATAATGTTTACATATGTCCTCACACTAGAATCTGGATCTCTCAGAATACTGTCTGTTTTCACAGCACGTGGCATAGTGCCTTGCACACAGCTAGTCCCCTCAAAGAATGGGGGCTATGAGGCCCCCAAGAACAAACCTCTCTAGAAGTTGACAGTTTAGGAAGGGATGTACTTAATTTTTAAATTACAACAAGATATTTTTATCTGTCAGATAGTCTACAATAAAAAATTGATAATATAATGTCAGCAAGGGTGTAGGAAAAGAGAGCCTCACATACTTTCAAAGGAGAGTATAAATTGATAAATAAATTGGTACAACCTCCGTGGGTAGCAGTGTGACAATTGTCTATCAAAAATTTAAATGTCTGTGCCTTTTGACTCAGTATTTCTACTCCTAGGAATTTAAACTACAAATATACTTGTACACTTGCAAAACAACATATGTACAAAATTAATCGTTATGCCATTGCTTCAATTAGCAAAAGACTGAAAGAACATACATGTGTATCAGTAGAGAGCAGGTGACGAATGGCCATAAATCAATCCCATGCAACTCTCTCCAAGACTGAAGCCAGTCTGTATATACCAAGAAAGACAATTACCAAGACATGTTGCTAGGTTATTTAAAAAAAAAAAAAAAAACGCATAGCATATGCTAGCATTTGTGTACATTTCTATGTACGCCTCCGTGTGTGATACAGAAGCCACACACAACAAACTGATAACTGAGGCTGCCTACAGGGAGGGGAACCGAGTGGCCGAGGGACAGGGAAAGCATATATTTGTCCCTTTTAGCTGGCACCATGTGCCTGTGTTAGCTACTCAAAATTTCAATTAACTTAAACATTAATTGAAATATGTTTACTATTTCCTGATTATTAAACTATTGACTGCTCCTTTTTTTTTTTTTTTTTTTTTTGCAAACAAGTGTGAAAGGAAAATAAATCTTGGGGTCCCAAAATCACTAAGCTAAAAGGAAAAGTCAAGCTGGGACTGGGTCATGCAACCCTGTCTTCCCTTTTGGTTCCTAAATACAATGGCTACCAGATGAAAAGCTACATGCCTCCTCCATATTTTGCCCACAAGGAAATTCCTAGTGAGCCCCATGGTCTTCATCCTAAGGTGTTTCTGTTAAGATATCACCACTACAATGTAAATTGATAACTTATCTTAATAGGTGCAGTCTCCCTGCTCACCAGACACAAATGCATATCTGATTGTTCCCAGGCCCAATTTTGCCTATGTTATCTTATGTAAAAATGCAGATTCCCTGCATTTTTGCTCTGCCCCATTTGTCTATGTCATCTTATGTTAAAAAAAAAAAATGCAGATTCACTGAGCCAGACAAAGGCATAAATAACTATTTTTCCCTACCCCCGCTTATATGAAAATTGTATACTTTTAATATTCCACCCTTTCCCCTTTAAATTTGGAGCCCTCAAAATCATTTCCAGAGAAAAGTATAGGACCTGTCTCCCAGGCACATGTCCTTAACTTTGACAAATAAACGTCCTAAAATGATTGAGGCTTGACATTTTTCTTGATTGACACAAGGAAGAAGTTGATACTGCCCCCAATAAGAGTTTAGCTTTATAATTTCCACTGCTAGTTTTAAAGATCCAACGGCATACGCTAACATACACAAAAGATTTACAGAAAGCTCTCCAGTCCATATGTTTCTTTAAGCAGGGGACACAGGAAAGCTAAGATGTGGGGAAAATCAGGCAAAGTCCAATCAACTTTTTTTTTCAATCATATGTTATAAAGTTCAAGTTTCGAGGCCAGGCGTGGTGGCTCATACCTGTAATCCCAGCACTTTGGGAGGCCAAGGCAGGCAGATCACCTGAGGTCAGGAGTTTGTGACCAGCCTGGCCAACATGGTGAAACCCTGTTTCTACTAAAAATACAAAAAAATTAGCCAGATGTGGTGGTGCGTGACTGTAATCCAAGCTCTTCCAGAGGCTGAGGCAGGAGGTGGAGGTTGCGGTGAGCCGAGATTGTACCACTGCACTCCAGCCTGGGCAACAGAGTGAGATTCTATTTCAAAAAAAAAAAAAAAAAAAAGGATTCTTAAAATGCAAGAATAACTAAGGGCATGACAATCAAGAAAAATAAAATGCATATAAAGAGGCAGCATTAAATCTTATTGATGATAGTTTTATCATGGGTAGGATCTAGCTTTCTTTGGTGCCCAGAGTACAAGTAAAAAGAGCTAAACAGTTTGGTTAATGATGCTCCAAAATGTTAATGACACGATCTCAAACTGAGTCCCCTAAGGGATGGACATTTTTCCCATCAAAGTATCCTCTGGAAAAATTTTAAAATGTTTCTTACTACATCATACCTAGTCCACGAAGCAGTACCCCCACACAGGAACTGTTAGATTACGTGCTAGATAAAATGCTTGCTCTTGAGGAGAAAAAAGAGGAAGCAACATCCAAGTTCCAGCAGCCATTTCTGCTGTCTTTTTAACGCTTTGATGATGAGTAAGAGCCTATCACAGTGCCCTCAGCCCCTGGGCTGTAAGCATGGTCCTTATGTCTAGCCCCAAGAGTCAGGAATAGGTCTCACTTGTCTTTCACTCCCAGGCATTCAATGAATGTTAGCCATTATTATTAGTTCTATCATTCTTTTAACAGTGTGCCAATATAAATGAAAGCACTTATAGTCACAATTGCTTCCAAAACTAATAATATAACAGAAAAAAATTTAAGTGTACTAGGATCTTTTAAATAGAAAAAGAAACTGAACTGCATCATTTCCCTAGGTGTTATGGAATTAGCTTGCCATTATGAAGAGTAAACCATAAACAAGGTACTTTTCTAAGGCTTTCCATGGGATAACACATTCGATGCTCACAACCACACTAAAAGACAGGGGTCATTAGTATCTATATTTGACAGATAGGGAAAGTAGGTCCCAAGAGGGGATGAGAACACAAGCAAGAAAGGACTGAGTGAAGAATGACACAGGCGGTGAAGGAATGGTCATGTCCCCATTCCTTCACTCCCTAACACTGTTCTTGCTCTGAAAGCCCAGCCTTTAGAAACTGCCATTTAAAAGAGGAGAGACAAAGAAAATGACTTTAGTATAAACTTTTGGCAGTGACCAGTGTGAGGGACAACGATTTGAAAGCCAAGCCCACGTCAAGAAAATCTTGAATTTTTAACAAAACAGTACCTGTTTACTGGTTGTTGAAAGAATGTTTATATACATTTACATTCAGGAAAACTAGATTGTCAAGAATAAATTATTCTAAGCCCGTGACAAAACAATGCCATCTCATGCTCATTTCCTGATTAAAGCTTTTACACAGCTGGGCATTTTCATTTCTTAGAACTGTAGGGAGCTATGCAAATTTCCATGCAGCAACTCCAAGATCATTAATCTACGGAAGGCCTGTGCTAATAGAATAATGGATTTTACATTGTTTCAGTAGAGAAGAGGAGGGGTGGGTTAATCTAATTACCCTATGTGTGGTCACCTGACTGTGGTTAACAAAAAGATCAAATGCTAAACTGTACAATCAGCAGCAAATTCCTAAGTAATGAAGCATTTCACATCACAAAAGGAATGGGAGGAGGGAGGTGACATTCTTACATTGCTTGAAACCAAATACTGTAGCAATAAAAATAATCACACCAAGCTTACACAAATGATACGCAAGGCATTTTAATTACCACAAGGAGCTAGGAACATAACTGTAAATCAGTCTCAGTCTCTCTCTCTGACACACACACACACACACACACACACACACACTCACTCACTCTATCAATGAAACTGGAAGGTACTTCTAGAGAGACGGGTGGCTACCTAGAGCTGAAGCTGCCAGGAACCAGACACAAGTGGGCACCAGAATTGGACTCACCCTGTAACCAAGATCGTGCATATGGCACGTGTCACGGGGGCATGGTACCGTTATTCCTTCTTCCAATAAGGAGCAGCTGGGTTAGGAAAGGCCTGTCCCAAGCAGCTGACACTTCAAGTCCTGGTTCTGATACTGCTGAGGGCATAACCTTGGTGCCCCAGTTTTGTTAGTTGATCAAGCCATTCTGAAGATTAAATAAGATCTTGTGAAAAATGGCACCGCCTCTGGGTCCCAGGATTCTCTGGCTCCATCAATAGGAGGAAGAACCCCACCTGCCAAGAGACAAGGGCCAGGACCTAAGGGATGGTTAAATACTAAAAGGAAAAACTTTCTAGTATGCAACTCCTAGTGCGGTTGGTTTTGCAGAAGTTTCAAAAAATTTACTTTCATACACTGGCTCCCTCAGAAGGCTATTGGAGGGTGCATTCCACCAAGTCAAGTGAGTAAAACAAGAAAGAGAAGGATGCAGGATCCAGGACAGTCAATGAGAGAGAGGAGGCGGGGGAGGTGTGATGGCAATTTCCTGGCTGACAGCTGGGCAGCAGAGTGGAACAGGAGGTTGAAAGTCTCTGGTGTTTTTCCAGGAGAGGGAAAAGGAGAAAGGTAGAGAGGTGGAAAGGGATGAGGGGGAGGGAAATGAAGGGGAAAGAGAGGGAGGGAGAGAAAGACAGAAGAGAGGAAGACAGGGAGAAGAGAGAAAAGGAGGGACAGAGAGGGAAGAAGGAGAGAGAAAGAGAGGGAGGGAGAGAGAGGGAGGAAGGAGGAGGGAGGGGAAGAGAGAGGAGAGAGAGAGGGAGAGAGAAGGGGGAGAGAGAGAGAAAATAAAAAAGCTACATACAGAAATTATAGTATATTCTTGCTTCAATATTCAATATCAACATTGCTACATTAATGAAAACATTAAGTATGGATTAAAGAAAAACCTGAGATATGTGCATATAGAGAAAAGCTGAAGTCCTCAACTACCATGCTAGTTAAGAAATCATATCTAGAATCGACAAACCAAGAGAGCAGCAATGAATATTATTCAGAAGTACAGCAGCAAATACTAAAAGCAACAGCTAGAACTGAAGAACGATTGCCTTCTAGAAGATAAGGACACAAGGAGAAGGGACAAGAGGCTGCTGGATACTCATATATCTTTTAGCAACATATGACTTTGAAAAGTGTGCATGCGTAACCACTCAAAAATTAGTAATTAAAGGTATACATGTTCATTCCGAAAAATAAGTAACAAAAGGGGTAGAGAGCAAAGGATAAATGTGGTCCATCCCCCAGTGAAATCCCATTCCTTCTTCTCTGGAAACCATTAATGGTGAGTGGGGGTGTCCATCCCTACTTGTTTTTAAACACAAATGGACTCTTACTATGTGTGCTATATTGCTTCTTGCTTTCTTCCACTTAACAATGCATCTTAGACATCTTCTCCATCAGTTAGAGCTTTGCTCCTCTTCCTCATTGCCGCAAAGAATCCAACTGTAGGACAGATCAGTATCAAAGGGGACAGCCTGGTTGTGTCTCAAAGTAGATTTTGGAACATGGAAGTGAAACTGCCTTTGCAAAAATTGTAACTGAGGAAATTATGACAATGAAAGAGATCAGACCTAACCGACTCCATCTTGCTTCTAACCTTTAAGCTGTCCTTGTTCATTCCTGGGCATAGGCCAAACTTACCTTGGGAAGGAATTTAGTTTATGGTTTGACTCTAAAACAAAATTGATAACAGACCT
Source organism: Sapajus apella (assembly GCF_009761245.1). Lineage (NCBI taxonomy): Eukaryota > Metazoa > Chordata > Mammalia > Primates > Cebidae > Sapajus > Sapajus apella. Next base: position 15,488,799 of record NW_022436957.1, read on the forward strand.
TTCCAGAAAAGACCCTCTTCTTGCCTTGGGACCACTATGCCTTTAGAGGGCTAACAAATTAGCTACAAGATTAGAAATTACGGTTTAGGGGTCACGCAGCCTCTGGCAAGAGTCTGAGCCTCCCCAAATTGCTCCTGGGGATAACATCACTACTGTAAAACCTAAGATCAGTGCTTGAGATATTCTGCAGACCCTGTACTGGATCAGCTGACACCACCCAGACTGGTAAACTGGCTCAACCAGTTCTGTGATTCAACTTTAACCCCTACTATGATTCCATCTCCAACCTGACCAATCAGCACTACCCACACTTTCCAAGCCCCTACCTGCCAAATTATCTTTAAAAATTCCAATTTCTTGAGTATAATAACACTCTAGTCTCCCACACAGCCAGCTCTGCAGGAATTCCTCTTTCTCCACTGCAATTTCCGTCTTGATAAATCGGCTTGGTCTAGGCAGCAGGCAAGGTGAACCAGGGGAGCTCCATGTTTGTCACCATACCGTAGATGGAGGCACAACAGTTGTCCTCACTGGCTCTTCTGAAATGCTGATGGAAAAAAAGACTTGTGGCACAGTAAAAGTCTCTGGCTGTTTCTGAGATGTGGCAAAATCTCCCTTGCCATTTAGACCACTGGAAACCTGGGAGTGGAGACTGGTGCCTGCGATATGCCTTTTGTATATACCTCATCTGCTCCTGCCCTGAGGCCACCTCCTTTCTAAATTTCTGTATCTTTGGCTGGCTAAATAGGTAACTTATTTGAATTTTAGTGGGTGTGGGACAGTTCTCTTTCCACCAAACTATAATCCACATGAAACCATTCAGTTGTCTCAAGTCATCTGCAATTACCAACAATACTACATTGAGCATCACTGTGCCTATAACTCTGCACATATACCACAAAGGCAAATTGAGGGACAAATTCCCTAGAGTGAAATTTCTGGGTCAACAACTTGGTGCATCCTTACTTTTAGCAGATAATAAAAAACTGGCCTCCAAAGAATTTATCAATTACACTTGCACCAATAGCATGGAAGAGAGCTGGTTTCCCCATACTGAGTATTTTTAAATGTCTTCATTTTTGCCAATCTGATAACAGAAGATGATATTTAATTTGCATTTCTTTAATTAGTAAAAAATAAGGTTGAACAGCTTTCCATATGCTTACTGTTATCCATTTGTCTTTTTCTGTGATCAGCTTACTCATGTCTTTTGTCAATTCTCCTACATAGCATCCTGCCTTTTTTCCCTCTCATTTCTAATAGCTCTCTGTATATAAAAGAATTGCCCCGGGGCTGTCATATGTGTTGTAGAATTTACCTGTTTGTCATTTGTCTATGTATTCTATTAATTCTATCTCTGTCCATACAGAAGTCCCTAATTTCTATGTAGTAAAATCAATCTTTTTCCTTTGGCCTTTTCAGATTTGTGACATGATTGCAAAGGCCTTCCCACTCAAAGATTTTTTTAAAGGTACAAAACAGGCCGGGCACAGTGGTTCATGCCTGTAATCCCAGCACTTTGGGAGACTAAGGTGGGCAGATCTCTTGAGGTCAGAAGTTTAAGACCAGCCTGGGTAACATGGTGAAACCCCATCTCCACAAAAAATACAAAAATTAGCTGGGCATGGTGGCATGCGCCTGTAGTCCCAGCTACTCAGGAGACAGAGGCAGGAGGACCACCTGAGCTCAGGAGGTGGAGGTTGCAGTGAGCTGAGGTTGCACCACTACATTCCAGCCTGGGTGACAGAGCAAGACTCTACCTCAAAAAAAAAAAATACAAAATACCTATTTTTTCTAATAATCTTATGGCAAAAGTTAATGCACATTATTAAAAGGTCTCACACTCCCCATCTGCTCCCTGCTTCAAAAAAAGAAAGAAACACCCAGAAGCCCAATTTAGAATAACTCATATGGGGAATCACAAAGCCCTGATTTTAGGAGCCTGGTTCCAAAGCTTAGGTTTGGGGGTAAGGAAGCATTTCAGAGTGGGAAAGGCCCACTGATCACAGCTAACACAGGAATGTCTTCATTTGTGCTTAGAAATATCTACGTTTATTTAGCTTAAAGAGAAATACGTTAATTCAGGTTAACAGGGCATGACTAAATTTGGTCATTTCTTCTCAAAACAGACTGCCAATCTACCAAGAACAGGATCCAAATTTCTCCTGGCTCTGACCCGTCTAGGTTCTGTAAGCTCTCCTGACTCTACTCCATCATGGGACCTGGCAACAAATACCCAGAGGCCTCCAGAAGTGACACTAAAACCTTGAGGATACTATTCCTTAGCAGCCCCACAATGGCAGGAAAGGGAAACATTTTCTAAAAAAACTCTTTCCTAGGTTTAACCCTACAGCTTCTAGGACACGGCAGCAGGAAACAGTAAAAAAGGTGATGGTGCATTATCATTAAATCTTTTAGCCAAAATTACTGAGTGCCTATTATATACCAGGTGCTACATCAGAGGGTAGTGTTAAAGAAGGCCACTGCTACCTAGGGTCTCACCATCTAGCAAGGCTGGAACTCTGAGTGGAGTGGACATGTGCTCCAACTTTTTTTTTTTTTTTTTTTTTAGACTGAGTCTCACTCTGTCACCCA
>NW_022436957.1:15491493-15494173 GCF_009761245.1 Sapajus apella
TTTTTTTTTTTTTTTTTTTTTTTTTTTTTAAGTAGAGATGGGGTTTCACCATGTTGGTTAGGCTGATGTCAAACTCCTGACCTCAAATGATTCACCCACCTTGGCCTCCCAAAGTGCTGGGATTACAGGCATGAGCCACCGTGCCCAGCCAGCTCCAGCTCTTAATCAGAGTTCCAGTTACTTGGTGAGCATGCACAAAGTCCTAACCTCTCTGAACTGAACAGTTCATAGTAATAGTTTCTTATCACTGTTCTATAACAAATTATCAAAAACTTGGTGACTTAACCCAAAGTTAGTAACTCACAGTTCTGGAGGTCAGAAATCCAGAAGCTGTCTTACTGGCTAAAATGGAGGTGTTGGCAGGGCTCTATTCTTTTGTGGGCTGTAGGAGAGGAGATTCTCTTGCCCTTTCCAGCCTTCAGGGGTTATCTGCATTCTTTACCTTGTGTTCCCTTCCTCCATCTTTGAGGACAGCAGTGTAGCATCTTTAATGCTCGCTTTCTCTCTGACCTCTGCTTCTATCATCACTAACTCTGATCTTACTGCCTCCCTTTTTTAAAAAAAAAAAAATTTAATTGTGGTAAATACATGTTACATAAAATTTAACATCTTAACCTGTTTGAAGTGTACGGTTCAGTAGTGTTAAGTATAGTCACATTTTGCAACAGATCATCAGATTTCTTTTCCTCTTGCAAAACTGAAAAAGAAACTCTGCACCCATTAAACAACTCATTTCTCCCCCTCCCACCAGCTTCTGGCAACCGCCAGTCAATTTTCTGTCTCTGTGAAGTTAACTTTAGATACCTCATATAGGTTAAGTTATATAGTATTTGTTCTTTTGTGACTGACTTCTGTCACTTAGTATAAAGTATCAAGATTCATCCACATTGTAGCATGTGTCAGAATTTCCTTCTTTTGAGGCAGAATGATATCCTGTTGTATACACAGACACTTGGGTTGCTTCCACCTTTTGCCTACTGTGAATACTGCTATGAACATGGGTGTACAATATCTCTGAGACCCTGCTTTCAATTCTTTTGGATATATACCCAGAAGCAGAATTGCTAGATCATATGTTAATTCTATTTTTAATTTTTCAAGGAACTGCCATACTGTTTTTTATGGTGGCTACACCATTTTACATGCCCACCAACAGTATATAAAGGTTTCAATTTTTCCACATCCTTATCAACACTTGTTATTTTTTCTTTTTTATAGTATCCATACTAGTGGGTATGAGGTACAATCTCACTGTGGTTTTGATTTGCATTTCGCTGATGGTGAGCGATGTTGAGCTCCTTTTCTTCTGCTTGTTGGCCATTCGTATGTCTTCTTTGGAAAATTGTCTATTCAAGTCCCTTGCCCATTTTGAATTGGGTTGTTTTGTTGTTGAGTTGTAGGAGTTTTTTATATATTCTGGATATTAACCCCTTATCAGATATATGATTTGCAAATATTTTCTCCATTGTTCAGGCTGCATTTTCACTCTGTTAACTGTTATCTTTTAATGTACAGAGGTTTTATGTTTTGATGTTATCTAATGTATATATTTTTACTTTTGTTGCCATGTGCCTTCCTCTTATAAGGACCCTTGTGATTCTAATCCAAAATCCTTAACCATATCTGCATCATAAGGTAAACATTCACAGGCTCTGGAAATTAAAATGTGGACACCTTTGAGGGGCCATTATTCTGCCTACTACAGTCCTTATCCTTAAAATGAGAATAACAGTAGTATCTAATTCAAAGAGTTATGACGACAACATAAAATAGCACATGAACTGAGCTTAGAACAGTGCCTGGCATTAAGTAAATATTAGCAATTGTCATTAACATAAAACAAAGTATTACAGGAAAAGAGACAAGTGCAGCTAAGCGTACTGGTAAGAACAGAAGCTAAGGCCATTCATTCTTCCCGGGAAAAATCTTTCCAAAAGGGACAACATACCAACTTGGTCATCAGAAATGAGCAGAATTTAGAAGGTCTGAAAAGAGCAAGTCAGAAGGGAAAATTCCAAATTTTCTCCTACATTCTGACATTGGCATTAACATCTCAGAAATCTGGTTTCTTTCTTAAGAAGCCGCATCTGCTTTTTGACAGTAGCTATGAGGTGATTTTTTTCTTTATTTATAAGGAAACACGCTCAGCTGAATTTCTGAGTCTCCCTTTAATAAACAATTCACAAACTTTTTCCCAGCAACCTATTTTTAGAGTAGAAAGGGATTTTTTTTAAAGAATCAGCTCATATTTATAAAATTTGTCCTCAAAGCTTAAAAATAGATCTAAAAGTTTAGCATCAGCCCTGTCCCACCCTCATCACTCAGTACCAGAAAGGCAGATACAGCATGCCTTTGTGAGTCCTCTGGGACTCTGATTTTTTAAAGTTAACCCCTGCTAATCTCTCCTCCCCAGAATATTCACAGTAAATGGCAAGTGAACAGAATAATGAAGGAAAATAATCACTTATTGATGTTCTTCTCATTTCTCCTTGCAGACATGTTGGGAAGCTTCAATAATTAACTGGCTGAAATATAGAACAATTTCTCAACTTGCCCTTGTTCTCTAATGATCAACCTCCTTTCTTTCCCTACACCAGCAGAGTAACTTACCTTTAGTTCAAGCAGAGCTTCGGTGTTTCTTTTTTTTTTTTTTTTTTTTTTTTTTTTTTTTTTTTTTTTA